>NW_028328162.1:0-19179 GCF_054136105.1 Typopeltis vanoorti
TTGCATTAAGCTTCTGAAGATTTGGGAAACACTCATCACCAGAGTTCCCACCTTACCTTCCAGGCCACCTACTACTGCCCTTAGAGGGCGCTCTACCTAGATAGGACTTTAGTGTCACCCACGTGGTTGGGCTTAGTATTGTTTGTTATTTGTGTATATGTTACATTAATTGTTTTTGTAATCCCCCTAGATGTCCTAGTGACTAGGACGAAATATTGGAAGTATTAAAGTCTATTTTAATTTATTTAGCCGACCAAATAGTAATTCTTATTGGCTTAAACCAAATTACAAAATGACGGTACAACATGACAAAATTTCATGCTGGCTGGGGCGTCGCCCGGTTAAACAAGGCCACTGTTGTTTTCACCAGGGAATCTGGGTGAACAGTGAAAAGTCAGCTACTCGAACAAATCTGAAAAAACACCCCCACTCAACATCACCAGAGTTAAAGATCGGTACTATCAACATAAGAAGCCTGAATGGCAAAGAAATGAAGCTAGCTGAGAAATTAGATAAGTACCAGATCAACATAATAGGGGCGACTGAAACAAAAAAAGACAAAAACTGGTGAGATCTTTCTGAGCAATAAATACAAAATGTTATATTCAGGCAATGACAATCAACGAAAAGAAGCAGCAGCCATAGTATTCAACACTAAATACGAGGCTAATCTTCTTGAATGGCAGGCAGTCTCGAGTAGAGTGATGTGGGCAAATATCAGAATGGGGAACTGGACAATGAGACTTATTTGTGCTTATGGTCCCAGAGAAGGTTCTACTAAGGTAGAAGTGGAGGAATTTTTTGAGGATTTAGAGAAAGCATCTGACACAATGAAAAAGGAAAAGTTGGTCCTTGTTGCTGATCTAAATAGCAGAGTAGGAAATGATTGTCAGACATATAAAAATATATTGGAAAAATTTGGAGAAAAGAGCAAAGCTAATAATAATGGCAAATATTTGTTGGATTTCTGCTCAGGACATGGACTGGTTATTACTAACACCATATTCCAACATAAAAATGTGCACAAATTCACAATTCGAGAGAAGAGGCAAGAAATAAGAAGTCTCATTGAGTATGTTATTGTTGATAGTGGTTTTCTCCCTTGTGCAGAACACCAGAGTGTACAGAGGATTTGAAATTGGAAGTGATCACTATTTAGTCTTGAGCAGGATAAAATCGAATTTCATATTGAAAAGAATAACATGTAAGAAAGTTTTAAAGCAAATAAAAGTTGAGCAGCTCTTAGATGTGAACTGTAGACTAAAATACACAAAGTTTATTGGAGAACAAATGAAAGAGTTTGAGAACAGGAACCAAACTGTAGAGATTCAGTGGCAACCTTGAAGAAAACCTTGATTGATTCAGCCAGATAATAGGCATATGGTGAGGTTGTCTGCAAGGATAGAAAAATGAGAACTCCATGGTGGACACAAGAAGTTAAAGAGGCAGTGAAGGAAAAGAAGAAAGCATATCAAAAGTTCCTGGCAAATAAGTCAGCTTGTGCTCTTAGAGAATACAGAGACAAATGTCAGAAAGCTAAACACTGTAAAACTAGCTAAACAAAAGTCATGGGAGGACTTTGGCAAGAACATAGAAAATAAATATCAAGAAAGTGGCAAAATATTTTGGAGGTTGTTGAAGAAGCTTAGAAATGGAGAAAAGAGTGCTGTAAAAGGAGTTAGATTAGAGATTATAATGGTGACATGAAAATGGGAGAAAAAGATATCCTTGAAGTATGGAGTAATTACTTAGAAAAATTGCTAAATGAAACAAGCAGTGATAGCACATTGGTAAAAAACACTCAACAGGCATACAGTCAGGAATACATATCCACACTTGAAGTAGATAAAGCCATCAAAGGCTTGAAATGTGGAAAGGCAGCAGGAGTAGATGATATTCAACCAGAAATGCTGAAATGTAGTGGTATAAAAGTCTTACAGTGGCTGCACTGCATAGTTCAAAAGGCCTGAACAGAGAGACGAATTCCCGATGATTGGAGTAGAGCTCTCATAGTACCCATATATATAAAAAGGGAAATAAAACTGAATGTGAGAATTACAGAGGTATTTCCCTACTGAGTGTTCCTGGTAAGACATATGCAAGTATACTTGAGAAACGGTTGAGAAGAATTGTAGAAGAAAAGCTTGGTGAAGAACAAGCTGGATTCTGGCCAAATAGAGGCTGTCAGGATCAGATCTTCACTTTACGACAAATAGTGGAGAAATCATAGGAATTACAACTCTATTTGAGTTGTAAGTCAGCAGTTAGAATTGAAGGAAGTAAGTTATCCCTTCTGTTATTCATTATCTATATGGATCACATTATGAAGGAAAGCAGTATTAAACATTATATCAAAATTGGAGATGTTAATGTCAGCTCTTTGCTTTATGTGAAAAATGTTATACGTATCAATAAATCAGCTATGAGGATGCAAGATTCCTTGACTAAATTGAATAACTGTTGTAATAGATATGGTATGAAGGTCAGCAATAAAAAGACAAAGATAATGAAAATAGGCAGAGTCAACTGCATTGTGAGCGGAAAACCTGTGGAACAAGTAAAACATTTCACCTACTTAGGCATGATTTTTAGTGAAGATTTTAAATTAAATATGGAAATAGACAATAGAATCAACAAAGCTGATTCTATTATGTCAGGAAGTCAACCGAATAAATTTATATGGAATAAGAGCGAGAAATTAACCAAAACACTAAATTAGCTGTATACGAGACAGTATTCAAGCTAATTTTAACTTATGGATCTGAGAGCTGGGTCAGAAATAAAACACTTGAACAAAGACTAGAGACCACAAATATGAGACTCCTAAGAAAGATTAGGGGCATGAACATGGCATCAATGGCAATATCATATTAAAAACGAGAATATTAGGAAAGAACTTGACATTGTCAGCATCCAGGAATGCGTTAGCTGAGCTAATCTCAGGTGGTATGGTCACTTAAACAGAATGGGAGAAGAAAGATTAGCAAAACAAGTGTTCTCTGCCAAGTTGGCAGGAAAAGACCAATATATTGGTGGATTGATACAGTAAAAAGTGCCTTAGAAGATAGAAATATAAGATCTGATAATGTTGGAGTCTTGACAGATAACAGACTGATTTGGAGGAAATTTGAAGATAGGAAGTTAGTAATGATGTAATTTTTCATCTAATACTATCATATCCTGTGATAGTATTATATATACCCTCAAGGGGTGTATATATCAGGAATTTGATGATGATGAACCCTGTCTGTCCCAAACCATTCCTGTTTGGACACTGTAATATGATGATGCTGTTTTGACTAATGGTATCTGTCCATCTTGTTCTAGGTTTTCCTTTTGATCCTTTACCAAGAATTTTACTAATTATTGCCTTCATAAATATATTGTCCTTTTCCATACAAAAAACATGCCATGTCCACTGCAACTTCTTGAACTTGATTATACTAGATATTGTAGGCTCTTTATAAAGTTGATATAACTCATAATTGTATTTTATCCTGCAGAGACCATTATCATTCATTGGGCCAAATATTTTTCTGAGGATCTTCCTTTCAAAACCTGAAATGAAATTATTATTATTACTACAGGCTACTCCAGTGAGTCCTTAGACTCATCGAGGGAGGCCCTAAACATCATGTTCACACAACTGTTCAACATTCTCACAGTATTTATCATACCTTGCCTTGAACTCGCTCACTGTCATGGCACCCACAACAGACTCTGGCAGCTTATTCCACTCATTTACCACTCTAAAAGTAAAGAACCCAGCTCTAACACCCCTGCTAACCATGCTCTTGCCCAGCTTCCATGGGTGTCCCCTAGTTCTCCCACCACCAGTCCTGATCTCCTCTGAATTAATCCTATAGAATCCTTTCAGCAATTTGAATGTCTCAATCATATCTCCCCTTTTCCGCCTATCAACTAGTTTCTGCAACCCACAAATCTTCAACCTGTTCTCATATGGTTCATTCCATAGACCTGCTATCATCTTAGTCACTCGCCTCTGGATCCTCTCCACCTCCTCCCCATCAAGAAGGAACCGAGGTGACCAAATTCTCCATCATTACCATAAATATCCTGGGATTCACATCCATAGGTAACAACTGGACGAATTATTGATTTATAATTTTTATAGATAGAGATAACTATTGTACAAGGCTTACTACAAATTTAAATTGGAAGTGTGTTTGAATAGTGAATACCACTGAAGTCAGCTTACCTCAGATAGGAGAATGTGGATCTAGCAGCACTCGCACAAAACCTGTGTTGATTATGTTGGAAGTTTTATTAATACCACAATGATCAAACATTCTGAGTACTCACATACTCTTGTGGCACTGAATTTCTGTTGTGACAGGTCATGTTTCAGCACTTGCTAAAAACATGGCCTGTCACCACAAGTTATAAAGTTTTATAAATGAGTCACATGTTTCAGATTTGTAGCCGGTAGAAATTGGAGGCGTATGATGCTCCCATGTCAGTGCAACTGCGTCATGGTGAAATGGCTGCAAGAAGAGAACTGACACAGTTTGAAAGAGGCGTTGCGACAAGATGCCATGTTGCAGGCCTAGCTGTTCAGCACATTGTTGACAGATTAGGCCAATCAGATCAACAATCAGTAATGTTATAGTGAGATGGAAGTGCAGGGAGTCAACTGCAAGTGCTAAAAGCATGTGACCATAGGGTGGCATGAAGGATAATATGTACCCCCCCCCTCATCAAATGGTAGGTTGAATGCAGAGTTGCAGGCATCGACTGAAACATAAATCTGCACAAAAACATTCAGAACCAAGGCTCACAACATATGGCACCACCTTCAGTGGTGCAAAGTGCATGTACAGTGGGATCCGTAACATACCGTGTACACTGTACATGTTATGGAGTGATGAATCATGTTATATCCCCCGCTCCCCGCTACCAAGCAGATGAATAGGTGTGGCAAATGCCCAGCCCAGGAAATGTCTCTTACCAGAGTGCATAACCCAACTATGAAATTCAGAGGTGGTGGTGTAATGACATGGTCCTGTTTTTCCTGGTTTGGCCTTGGCCCTCTGTTTGTGGTAGCATGAACACTGAACTCCAAGAGGTATCTGAACATTCTGGACAATGCAATGCTTCCTACTTTGTGACGTTTTGACAGAAACGTCAAAAGGGATGCCAAGCCCACAAAAAGTCTAGGGCTTCATTACATGCCCACAGAAAGAATGGTCCACAATTCCCACTGATCGCTATTGTATGCTTGCAGAAAGTATGCTCCTTAGGATTGCTGCAATCATTACAGCATAACGAGGTCCTATATCTCATTAAGGTGGGCACCATGGCTGTTTGTCTCACAGTAAAGTGTTTGTTGACTTCTTTCTAAGCAGTGAGCATATCATCATTAGCCATTGTCGATCCACTGCTGGATGAAGGCCTTACCAAGATTACTCCAAAACTGTCTACCCATGACTCTCCTTTCTCATGTCACTCCTGCAAATTTGATATCATCAATCCACCATGATTTAGGTTGGTGTCGTGGTCATTTTCCTTCTCGTGGAATCTAATCTAGTACTACTTTTGTCCATTGTTGATATTGTCTTCGAGCAGTATGCCCAGCCCATTGCCACTTCAGATATTTCATTCTTCCTATGATGTCAGAGACTTTGGTTTGATTTCTTATAAATGTATTCTTTTTGTTTTTTTTTATGTTGAGCCCATACACAGGAGGTTGGTTGGTCAACCTATAGTACATTAGTACCGTGTATGGGTTGGGAAAGGAGGAATTTGTTTACATTTGATTTGAATGACTTTAAATTGTATCCCTTGGGAAAGACAGCAGGTGGGAGACTGTTCCACAGTGCAGCAGTTGCAGGGATGAAGGAAGAGGAAAAGAAACTTGTTCTGTTTGTTTCTAGGTGAACTGTGAAGGGATGCTGTGCAGCAGTTGTACGTGTTCCAATGAGTTTAGTACTGAGCGGAGGAATTATTGATGATATTTCCAATGAGCATTTCCCATGGAAATATTTGTAGAATATATATACTGCAGAGACCATACATCTGTGTGAAAGAGGGAGTTGGTAAGGGATGGATCATTGATAAGTCTAATTGCTTTCCTCTGTATTGAGTTGAGCATTTTGAGAGAGCTTTTTGGAGCCCCATCCCATATGTGAGAGCAGTATTCAATAGTTGGGCGGATTTGTGATTGTATAATGTTAATAGCTGTTTTCGGAAGTGAAATAACATCTTGAGTGAAAGAGGAATCCTAGTTTTTTTGAGGCTGAGGATGCAATGTTTGAGATATGTTTATGCCAGGAGAGGTTTGATGTGAGGGTGATTCCAAGGAGTGAGATCTCAAACTGTCTGGAGATTTGGGTATCATTAAAAAAGGATATTGGGAAAAAATGGTTCTTTTTTATGGGAAATAGTACAGAACTGGGTTTATTGGCATTGTAATTTATGAGCTTATCTGAGCCCCATTGGAGGATGGCTTGGAGATCGGAGTTGAGGGTCGTGGTCGTTGATGTTCTGTAGGTTGAGGTGAGTTGTGTAGGGTAAGGCTTATCAAATGCAAGTGAAGAGGGTAGTGTGCTGTCGTCTGCAAAACTGTGTATTGGGTTGGAGGTTAATTGCAGTAGGTCATTGATATATAGCAGGAAGAGGGTTGGTAAGAGGACAGAACCTTGTAGGACTCCAGCATTAATTGAGAGGTGAGAGAATAGGGAGCCATCCACCATCACACAGAATGTGCATCCAGACAGAAAGTGATCCAGTCTTGTGATACCAAGCATACTTCTTTCCATACTAAATTGTGTTGTTCTTAATTTTTGAATTTTCTTTGCATTTAGTGTGCATATATATAAGTTTTATATAACTTATTTATCTAATAGGAAATTTGGTTTGATTTGCAATACTATCACTTGACACAGAATGAAGTATCAAATATCATATTTACATAATATTTTATTACAAGACAGAAATATACAAGCCCAATTTTGCTTCCAAACCTAAGAGGTTTTTGTAGACTTTTTTTTCCCTTTTCTTTTAATGGAAACTAAAGGTTTTTGATTAGGCACTGTTTTAAATATTTCATCCAATGCATCTAATTTATATGATTCTTTTGGACGACGAGACTCCAATGACTTTTTGGCTTCTGTACGTTCTTTGTAGCGTTGTGATGCCTGAAGCTTCTCAATTCTTCTATGCTTTAATAGAAGAAAATTTTTTTTTATTATTCTATCGATGTGCTAATATTAAAATATAAAGTGAAATGTATAAGATAACTAGTATATGCTTTGAATAAATGTAGAATATACTACAAATGTTAAGTGCTATATCAGAACATAGCTTGGCTACCTTTTTTATAATTGCATGCTCACTTTTTTTTTTTTAATGTCTCCACCCATTGTAAACCTATAGTTCATCCCTAACAGGGACAGGCATTTTAAGGAATTTTATCATTTATTTATTTTTTACTTAGTCTGGAAACTGCTCTCAAAACCAAACATTAAACTTTTTCAAACCACTTCAGGCCTCCAGTAAGTAGAATGGTGCTCTCATACTAGATGTCCCATCTAAAAACAATTGCCAATGTTTTTAGATGCCCATGGCAAGATTCAAACTGCAATCTGGAGAGTTGAAAAGAATGCTAGTTAACATATTAAACACTCCACCACGCAGGGCAGAAAATCTGAAGAGTACAACCAGTAAGATGTCATGAGAGGGGGGAGAAATAAAAAAAAAACAAAAACAGAATGCATTTAATGCATAAATAATGCCAACTTTATGTGGTTAAAAACCAGTAATAATAAAATCAACTTACTACCCAGGAAGATTTTATGGTATATCAAAAACACCCAGATGAATTGCATTTTTGCAAGTCCTAAAATGGACTTGTAAAAGGTTCACAAGTACTGTATTAGAACACTACTAAAAATGTTCATAACAACAAGAAAAAGTTCTCATTTCATTAAGAAAGCTACCAATAATACAGATTGATTAACCAATTATGAATCAATACAAAGAAATTAAATGAAAGAGATGTGTATTCACTTTGCTGTACGTACTCAGTACTGCATACAACATATTAAAACTAGCTGCGAATAAGGAGAAAAACAAAATTATTCAGGTCATGTTTTTTTTGTTATTCCTAAACACACACCGTAGAAAAGCAGGATGATGACAATACATTAAGTTAATTTTGATTACATTTCAGGCTAATTCTATCCAAATACTGTTTCTCGTCTACATCAATATTTACAATATGCAGGAAGTTTCAACTGATTAAATGAACAGAACAGTTCCTGCCCAATTTGGCATGTAGTATAAACTTCGATGTTAGCACTAAATTTAAAAGACCCCCCCCCCCAAATAAAATAAAAAAAAAAAAAAATTGCGCTACAAGATGAGAAATAATTCGGTGGTTGCCTTTATAAATTAATTTTTTTTGCAAATTGGTGAGCTATTTCCCCCCCCTCCCCATGACTCAACTCTTTTTATAAAATATTGCAATTTGGACAAATATTACATACAATGTGCAGTTTTGCAATCAGAGCTTCTCCTTCCCTTTATTTACTTTTCCTTATTACAATAAGCAATAAAAGAAGTGTCACTGTTAATATAAACATTGATACGGTTATTTAAACAAACATTACACAACTGATCTTGAAATTAAAACCTTAAATTATCCAAGAGGGGTGCTTAAGGGTTAAAAACTGTATAACCGAGAGGAGATCTCCACATAGCCTTTAAAGGAATGCAGAGAACCAAGGCTTCTGACCTAATGTCCATCCCTCAACTTCTTGTGGTTCATCCTGTTAGGCCTGGATACTGAACAAAAGAGGATGGGCTGGCAATTGGGGATTTAGCAAACCAAATTGTATTCTTATTGGCTTAAACCATAATGTAAAATGATGGTACAACATGACACAATTTCACACTAGCTGGGGTGCTGCCCAGTTAAACAAGGCCCCCATTGTTTTTTTGCCAGGGAACCAGGGTGAACAGCGAAAAGTCAGCTACTGGGATAAATCCTGAAACACATTCCAACTCAACATCACCAGAATTCAAGATCGGTACTATCAACTAAGAAGCCTGAATGGCAAAGAAATAGAACTAGCAGAAAAATTGGATAAGTATGAGATCAATATAATAGGGGTGACAAATAAAACAGACAAAAATTGGTGAGATCTTTCCAAGCAATAAATACAAAATGTTATATTCAGGCAATAACAGGCAGGGAAAAGGAGTAGCTATAGTCTTCAACACTAAATACGAGGCTAATCTTGAATGGCAGGCAATATCAAGTAGAGTGATGTAGGCAAATATCAGAATGGGGAACTGGACAATGAGACTTATTTGTGCCCCACAGAAGGTTCTACTAAGGTAGAAGTGGAGGAATTTTTTGAGGCTTTAGAGAAAGCAACTGACACAATGAAAAATTGATCCTTGTTGGAGATCTAAATAGCAGAGTAGGATATGATTGTCAGGCATACAGAAATATTTTAGGAAAATTTGGAGAAAAGAGCAAAGCTAATTAAAGTTAAACACCTGCTGTATTTCTGTTTGGGACATCGATTAGTTATGGAAAAATTATACATGCTGTGAAAGGTTGCTCTTATATATCAACCTATTATGCAATCACTTATATTACAACTAACTGATGGGAAGAGATGAATTCTATTAAAAAATATTTTGAGCAAAAGTACTAATAACCTAAGAGAAACAAAACTAATTCTTAACAAGAAGATTGCAAATAAATTTTTAATTCTACAAAGGAATTTTAGATGCACTACAGCTTGCATATTACTATTACCATGTATATGCAATAAGTTGCACATTTCAGTGAAATATTTTATAATCACATAGCAAAATTCAAATTTTCTGCAATTTATTTCAGTGAAATTGCACTTCTTAAATTAGTCTAAGCAAGGAATGAATTAAATGCATTAAAAGTATTTGGCAGTACTGAAATATATTAAAGTGGTACTTACTAAAGTAGGAGGTATGTAATGTGGATTACTATAGAGAACAGGTCCTCCAAAGCTACCCTGAAATATCTTCACAGGATTAAGAATAAACCTTGGTCCTAATAGAAAGTAGTTCAGTGATTAATATTTAGAAAAACTGAAATATCAAATGCAAATGTCTTAATTTCATATAAAATAAAATAACAGAAATACAGCAGCTCACAAACTACGCAAATCTATAAATTAGGCACCTCAGCCTAATCACAACTATCCTATGCCTAAAAACATATTCTTACTGATAGAGTTCAGAAACAATGCATTTTCTAGTAGACAAATGTTAGAGAATGCTCACACCTCAATTTTTTAAGTCCTGTCACTACCATCCAATTGTTCAATGCCCCTGCCCTTCTCCTTTATATAATAAGTCATTCCTCACACATTTTCAACTACAGTTAACAGCGACATACTACTTAATCAGAAAGTTAAAACTAATCAGTCAAACCATACACCAAGCACTCACACAACAGAAAGAATAAAATAGCTCAACAAACAAAGAAATCGAGGAAATTTCCTAACACCTCAAATACAGTCAAATAGTGATTATGCCTTTTGATTCATTCTTGCATCCAAGGAATATAGCTACAGCAAACCTTAGCACAAAAAAATAAATAAATAACTTTTGTTATAATAAATGATAAAAATGACAGAAAGTAGCATTGTAATGGTAGAAGCTTCACATTTATCTTTCTTCTACTTACTTTTAATCATCTTCCTCACTTCTCTAACTTTCATATGATTACAATAATTCATATCATGAGCTTACTATATAAACTAAAACTCCACATCCAAGACCAAAAGATATGTGTGAGGATGCTTGATGGATGAAAATTCATTAGGACTTCTGAACATTCTGGCTAATGGGGTACTAGTGAAGTTGGTAGTGGATTTATTTAAACCAAACAGAAACAAATAACTCAGCTAGAATAGAAATGAAAAAAAAAACTAAGAATACAATTGTTGAGCACACTGACACATACAGAAAAAGGTGAGGAGTTATATGTTATAAAGTAAAGGACATTATGTTTTAGAGTTAAAAAAAAAAAAAAGCATAAGAGGATACTGTTTTGTTTTGAAATAGAGCAGTTGGCCAGTCAAAAACATGGTATTAGTTATATATCATCAGTAAAGAAGTCAATGACAGACTTCTAAGACATGATGGAATTAACAATGAAACTTATTTGACTGAAATGGAAAACAAATCTCACTTATCCTGGTATATGCACCACAACAAGGTTTTTAGACACGAAGGAAAATACATTATTTTAGGAGCAATGTTAGGAAATCTTAATGCAAAGGTTGGAGAAGATAGAAAAGAAAAAAATTTTGAGATAGTATATCATTTCATTACAGTGGTGTTATAGTGTTACTGTCTACTATACAACATAATCAAACATTATGGTGACTCGGGGATCTCCATAGCTAAGTCAGTTATGACATGCCCTTTGGCTAGAAAGATGTGGGTTCGAATCTCCCTCTAAGATGTGAAGAACTTTTATTAGAGCTTTCAAAGTGAAGGTGAGTCAGATGGTCTCCTTTGGAGATGTAAGGATTTTCCTTACAATTAAGGAAGTTCAGATTTTTCATCCAGCAAAACTAGCAAACTGACCAGAAGAACACAAACAATTAGAATATATAATTAGAGAAATACCATGTGAACATAACTAATGTTAAGGCCAAAAATACCAAAACAAATGCAATTGTTACCATGCTACAACATAAAATTGTGCATAAGTTCACATGGAATTATTGAAACCAAAAAGGTACAAAAAGGTGGTATAAATGACACCCTTTGGTTGGAAAGACCTAGGTTCAAATCTCAAGTAGAACATAAAGAAACTTTATCAGGGCTTTTCAACTAGAGGTGAATAAGCCAGTTTCAAATGGAAGGGCAGGATTTTCCCCTCCTACAATGCAGACAAACTGGCCCTAAGAACACATGCAATTTACAGATCGCCTACAATGTAGATAGGATCAACCACCTTATCATAAGCAATATTGGGTTTATATGAAAGCCAAGTTGCTTGGCTGTAACTGGCCACTGATTAACGTAAAAGAGATATGCGATAGGATGGAATAATAATCTATCTCAAAATAGCATATAAAATACTAACAGGAAAATATTTTACAAAATGCTAAATCTGTATGATGTAAATGAAACCTTATGCAGAGTAATACGTAGCTTATACAATAATTAAGTTCAAAAATTAAATGATGTACAGGATGATCATTTGGTGCTAAAATTCATAAAGCAGGATTGTAAGATATCTCAAATTAGAGGATCTGAAAAATTTGCAAGACTTTGCCAGATTGACCTACAAGTTTCTTTCTGCCCAGTTCAAAAACTAAATACTTTCCTTCTCTCTCCAAAAGACAAATATCTTCCTCTCTCTTATCCTGGAGTTTACAGAATCCCTTGCTCTTGCAGCTTGTGTTATAATTTAAAAAAGAGTGGTCATTTTGCTCAAATCTGTCTTAAAGAATCTGAAAAATCTGGTTTGGCTAGCCATGCCTTCTCTACTAAGCAGAGCATTTGGTGGAATAATACTAAAGTTCTACACAAAACTTATTTTTTTCTGGAAAGATTATATAAAGAAAGCTGCAAAGAACACATTTCCAATCCTGACTTTAACAAAAATTGCCTTAAGAAACTTTTTCAATTTTGGATGTCATCCAAAATACTACTCATCACTCGAGTTTCATAAAAATTCTAACTAATTATTTCAATGTGAAATTTTATTTATTTTATTCCTTGAAATGTAATAAGGTAGATTTAATAAGGTAGATAAGGTAGAGTTATCCTTATGCAGTTGAACGAACATATAATATCACATGCTTTCAAGTTACTTATTGTTTGTTTTTATGTTTATCTCTTTCTACTCTATTGAAAATTCTACAAAACTAAATAATAAATTAGTGTAAATGGCATCCACATTTACTTATTGTTATCCTAATGCAGGGCTGTCCAACCATAGGTAATCGGAGGGCAGCATTAAAAAAAATAAAAAAAGATTTATCCGAGGGCCGCATCACAATGCATATCTAGTAATTTGGGGAGCAGCAGCGACACAACCTCGATAGCTGAACAAACAACATTAATTGTGCGTTCGTGTTCCCCTTGAGCGCCCAGAGCATGCACGTTGGAACAGTGTAAGAATGCCTCTTTGACACATCTAATATTTGAAAAACACTTGCATATATAGTGATGTAAAAATACCAAATAAAATTACCAACATTGAGATTACCGATTAGTGATAGAATTAAAATATCGAATACACATTTGATTCAAATTATTTTATTTTTTTTTTGCTCATGAAAATCAAAACCCACAGGATGGCCGCATAAAATCGCACTGCGGGCAGTGCTTTGGACAGCCCTGTCTCCTAAAGTATGTAATCTCTGTTAATAAAAATATGAGGTCTATAATTGACCTCATTATCAAGGCTGTACCAAACCTGATATTCATACAAAAGATAAACTTATTTCTTGACTATACTGCATTATCCTCTTAAATAAATATGCTCCAAGTCTTCATGAGTCTCTTTAGCCAAATTAAAACAACTTACGTGACAAAACATTTCTGAGCAATAAATAAAAAATGTTATAATCAGGCAATGACAATCAAGGAAAAGAAGGAGTAGCCATAGTATTCAACACTAAATACGAGGCTAATTTCCTGAATGGCAGGCAGTCTCAAGTAGAGTAATGTGGGCAAATATGAGAATGGGGAACTGGACTATCGTCCAGTTCCCCACAGAAGGACCCAGAGGAAGACCAAGACTGATTTGGAGGAAAACTGTAGATAGGAAGTTAGTAATGATGTAATTTTTCAAGTAGTACTATCATATCCTGCACACCCCTTGATGGTATATATCAGGAATTTGATGATGTGATAAAACTGGTATAACATGCAGGGCCATGGAAAACAACCACATTTTCAATGGAAGACTCCAGAACAAGTAAAACAATTCAGTTACTTATGCACAATTTTTAGTGAAAAGACAGCAAATTAAATTTGGAAATAGATAATAAAAATAAGCAAAGCACACAGAGAGGGAGGGTGTTGAATAAATTTATATAGAATAACATAAAAAGTAGCCAAAACACTAAACTACAAGTATATAAAATTGTGTTCAAACCAATTTTAATGTATGGAACTAAAAGTTAGGTCAGAAATAAAACACTTGATAAAATACTGGAGAGAGACAGTCTGATCCTTAGATCCAGCTGCCTGTCCATTATTTTATACATTGGCTGGACAGCCCAATGTGTTGACCAATAGCATAGCCATATTACAAAGATATCAGAAAAGAAATGGACTTTATTCTAAGATGGTATGGTCCCAAATGAATGGAAAATAAAAAATTGGCAAAACAAATTTTTGGAACAAAACTGATATAGATCAAGATACGAGTAACATGAAATGCCTTTATTATTTGCAAAAATTAACTTTTTAGAATTTATTATATTTCAGCTAGTAAAATTCTAATCAAGAAATTGTCGATCAGAAATTGAAAATGTGAAGAAGCAAACAGACTAGGGAGAACTCAAGTTTAGTCAGTTTGCCTCTTCCTAGCAAGTTGGTGGCTAACGTTTTTGCAATATTACCTACTAATATTTATCAATTGACATCATCCAACCACTATTAAAAAATCTGCTAAAATGATAAGGAAAATTTGTTACACTGTTCATTTTGTTATACATCATCATCATCATCATCATCATCAAATTCCTGCCATGTACCCTCAAGGGGTGTACAGGATATGACAGTACTACATGAAAAAATTATATCATTACTAACTTCCTATCTACAATTTTCCTCCAAATCAGTCTGTTACTTGTCAAGACTCCAACATTATCAGATCTTATATTTCTATCGTCTAAGGCACTTTGTACCGTATCAATCCACCTATATCTTGGTCTTCCTCTGGGTCGTTTTCCTGTAAACCTGGCAGAGAACACTTGTTTTGCTAATCTTTCCTCTCCCATTCTATTTAAGTGACCATACCATCTGAGATTAGCTCTGCTAAAGCATTCCTGGATGCTGACAATGTCAAGTTCTTTCCTAATATCCTCATTTTTAATATGATATTGCCATTGATGCCATCTGTTCACGCCTCTAATCTTTCTCAGGACTCTCATATCTGCGGTCTCTAGTCTTTGGTCAAGTGTTTTACTTCTGACCCAGCTCTCAGATCCATAAGTTAAAATTGGTTTGAACACAGTTTTGTATACAGCTAATTTAGTGTTCCGACTAATTTCTTTCTTATTCCATATGAATTTATTCAATTGACTTCCCACGATACCAGCTTTGCTGATTCTGTTGTCTATTTCTATATTTAGTTTACCATCTTCAGTAAAAATTGTGCCCAAGTAGCTAAAATGTTTTACTTGTTCCACAGGTTCTCCATTCACAACACAGTTGACATTTTCAATGATTCTGCCTATTTTCATTGTCTTTGTCTTTTTATTGCTAACCTTCATACCATATCTATTACAACAGCTATTCAATTTAGTCAGAGAATCTTGCAGACTTGTAGCGGATTTATTTAGAAGTATAACATCATCCGCATAAAGCAAAGAGCTGACATTAACATCTCCAATTTTGATATCAGGTTTAATACCACATTCCTTCATAATGTGATCCATATAGATAATGAATAACAGAGGGGATAATGTACATCCTTGTCTCACACCAGATTTAACATTAAACCATCTTCCTGTACTTCCTTCAATTCTAACTGCTGACTCACAACTCAAATACAGACTAAGTATTGCTTGATATAATGCCCCATTGACACCATATAACTGCAGCGTATTGAATAGCTTCTCTCTTGGCACCTTGTCATATGCCTTTTCCAAATCAACAAAACTTAAATACAGATCTTTGTTATATTCCCATGCTTTCTCGACTATTTGTCGTAAAGTGAAGATCTGATCCTGACAGCCTCTATTTGGCCTGAATCCAGCTTGTTCTTCACCAAGCTTTTCTTCCACAATTCTTCTCAACCGTTTCTCAAGTATACTTGCATAGATCTTGCCAGGAACACTCAGTAGGGAAATACCTCTGTAATTCTCACATTCAGTTTTATTTCCCTTTTTATATATGGGTACTATGAGAGCTCTACTCCAATCATAAGGAATTCGTCCCTCTGTCCAGGCTTTCTGAACTATGCAGTGCAGCCACTGTAAGACTCTTATACCACCATACTTCAGCATTTCTGGTCGAATATCATCTACTCCTCCTGCCTTTCCACATTTCAAGCCTTTGATGGCTTTTTCTACTTCAAGTATGGATATGTATTCCTGACTGCATGCCTGGTCAGTGTTTTTTATCACTGTGCTGTCATCACTGCTTGTTTCATTTAGCAGTTTTTCAAAGTAATTACTCCATACTTCAAGGATATCTTTTTCTCCTGTTTTCATTTCACCTTTATCATCTCTAATTCCTTTTACAGCACTCTTTCCTCCATTCCTAAGCTTCTTCAACAACCTCCAGAATATTTTGCCACCTTCTTGATATTTATTTTCTATATTCTTGCCAAAGTCCTCCCATGACTTTTGTTTAGCTAGTTTTACACACTGTTTAGCTTTCTTGCACTTGTCTCTGTATTCTGTAAGAGTAAAAGCTGACTTATTTGCCAGGAACTTTTGATATGCTTTCTTCTTTTCCTTCACTGCCTCTTTAACTTCCTGTGTCCACCAGGGAGTTCTGATTTTTTTATCTTTGCACACAACCTCACCACATGCCTCTCTGGCAGAATCAATCAATGTTTCCTTCAGAGTTTGCCACTGAATCTCCAAGGTTTGATTCCTGTTCTCAAACTCTTTCATTTTCTTTTCAATAATATTTCTGTATTTTAGTCTACAGTTTACATCTGAGAGCTGCTCAACTTTTATTCGCTTTAAAACTTTCTTACATGTTATTCTTTTCAATATGAAATTCAATTTTATCCTGCTCAAGACTAAATAGTGATCACTTCCAATTTCAAATCCTCTGTACACTCTGGTGTCCTGCACCAGGGAGAAAACATCACTATCAACAATAACATAGTCAATGAGACTTTTCTTATTCCTAGCCTCTTCTCTCCATGTGAATTTGTGCACATTTTTATGTTGGAACATGGTGTTAGTAATAACCAGTCCATGTCCTGAGCAGAAATCCAACAGATATTTGCCATTATTATTAGTTTTGCTCTTTTCTCCAAATTTTCCCAAAATATTTTTGTATGTCTCACAATCATTTCCTACTCTACTATTTAGATCCCCAACAAGGACCAACTTTTCCTTTTTCATTGTGTCAGTTGCTTTTTCTAAAGCCTCAAAAAATTCCTCCACTTCTACCTTAGTAGAGCCTTCTGTGGGACCATAGGCACAAATAAGTCTCATTGTCCAGTTCCCCATTCGGATATTTGCCCACATTACTCTACTTGAGACTGACTGCCATTCAAGAAGATTAGCCTCGTATTTTGTGTTGAATACTATGGCTACTCCTTCTTTTCCTTGATTGTTATTGCCTGAATATAACATTTTGTATTTATTGCTCAGAAAGATCTCACCAGTTTTGGTCTTTTTTGTTTCAGTCACCCCTATTATGTCGATCTGGTACTTATCTAATTCCTCAGCTAACTCCATTTCTTTGCCATTCAGGCTTCTTACGTTGATAGTACCGATCTTTAACTCTGGTGATGTTGAGTTGGGGTTTGTTTTCAGATTTGTTCCAGTAGCTGACTTTTCGCTGTTCGCCCTGGTTCCCTGGCAAAAACAACGGGGGCCTTGTTTAACCGGGCGACGCCCCAGCCGGCATGAAATTTTGTCATGTTGTACCATCATTTTTTATTTTATTTTGTTATACTAATCTTCTTAATCAAGAGGAGAGGTTTTAAGACAATTCGTCAACATGCAATACCTAGGTATTTTGTCATTTAACTAGTTCTAGGAGTGTGAAGAATTTTTTTCCTACTTAATTTTGCCATATGAAACCAAAATATAAATCCTCTGTAGTAAATAAAAATATTTAATTAAATTTATGCTATCTACAGTGCAGAATCCATTCTTGATTCCAACAACATGCAATCTACTATTTACCTGATAATTTGGAATACAATTACTTCTCGAAATGTGATGTTAATTCATGCTACATTTCTTATTTCAGGTAACTTTTGTGTTTTCTTTTTAAATGGCATCTCGGTTATGGTGTGAGTCTTGTTGTGAACGAGAATTCTTACAAAATATAGAATGGCTTTCCATATTTAAATCTGCCTTCCTTTGGACTAGAGATTTTCATTCTTTCATTGATTTCAAGCTCTGACTTACCAATTTCTGCAAGAGATCCATCCTCTTCAACTATCTGATAATTTCTGAACCATATTCTGTTATCCATAACAGTAAAAGTGAAAACATGATCAGCGAAAGGTTGGCTTTTTGGATGCTGGTTTGGTGTACTAAATACCTGACAATGTGCAAATAAAACAGCATTTTAGTACATATATTATTGCCACTACTTCTTATTGATAACAGAACAAATTAGTTTAAACAGATATGCTTTGTTTGTCAATGCAGAGTAAATAACTATTTTTTTTTTTTTTTTGCAAAATTACATTACTTCATTTAATTTTTTAAGCCAGCTACTTGTACATGTCATAAATACTTGTAATTACTAAATATCTTCATAAGAACTACCATCATAAAAATCCTGTTAACATTTAAAAGAATATGAGGTGTGATTGTAAAGCATTGAGATTTTATTTGGAGGCATACTGCAGTGAGCAGGTGTTATATACTAAGATATGCTTTGGCTTACACTAGAAAGAGCTACATATTAAATACATACTGATTCACTTGCTGGTAGCCATAGTAAAGAGTAATGTGTTCCATAGCACTGTCTTAAACATGAGTTTACTGTTATTCAGAACAACAAATGAATGTTAAATTTTTGCATGAAGTCTGCAATTAGAACTATGCCTGGTAATACAAAGGCTGTATAACATCAGAACACTGAATTTCTGACCAGTATTGTTTCAATAACAACCAAAACAACTTGGGAGTGGCTGACTTTAAATAGAACTGGAAAGAGACGGCTAAAACAGGGCATTTACAACCATTCATACCATGAAAATACTGGAAGAAAGTTTTCCTTATTCAGAAATAACAGTAGCCAGAGTTAAAATTTCTTTGT
>NW_028328163.1:300000-421405 GCF_054136105.1 Typopeltis vanoorti
TAGCACTCCTAAATGTTATCATATGTTCATCCCTCTTGTAAAAAAACGAGTTCACAATTGCCAGATCAAACGCTACTCCAAAGTCCAAAACCCTCTCTCCTTCTTGGTTCATCATTCCCACTCCATGGCCACCATGCACCCTTTCACAGTCTCTATTCTGTTTCCCTATGTCCGTTCAAGTCTCCTCCGATAATCACCATCTCATTTTCTTCCAGTTCCCTCATTTCTTCATCTAACACGTTCCAGAACTCATCTTTCTCCTCTACTGTACAACCAACTTGTGGAGCATATACACATAACCTTGTTAATACACTAGAAACCAAAATTGTGGAAACCTTTTGGAAAAAGTGTATTTCTGAGGTTTGATGGCTCATAACACCACTTTTTTTTGGAATCATACCATAAAATTATATATCAATGGAAAGGTAATTTAATCAAGAATGTAATGCAATAACATTTATGAAGGATTTTTTATTATAACAGCAGTTATAAAGAAGAAAATTGAAACATAAAAAAATGAGATATACAAAAATTCTCACAATGTGAGTTAATACTTGGTTGGGTAACCTTTAGTAGGGCCTTGCAACGCCTTCCCATGGAGTGAACCAAGTTTTTTAGTTTCGAAGCTGCTACGGAACTAACCAAGATTGAATTATTTAATTGGGTTTTATTGGTGGGTTGCTTTTGACTAACAAGTTTCTTTAGTCGGCTCCCTAGATTTTCGATTAAGTTAAGGTCTTTGCTATTCCCAGGCCATTCCAGCAGTGGAATATGATTATCTTGAAACCACTTTTTGCATACAGCAGCAACATGACATGGAGCTGAATCCTGTTGAAATATAAATGCTTCATTATCTTGGAAAAGTTCACGTGCAGAAGGATTCAGTTTGAGCTCAATTATTTCATTTATGTATTTTTGGGCATTTATATTCCCATTAATCATTCAAATTCTGCCTACACCTTTTGATGTCATACAAACCCAGATCATAACACTAAGTGGGTCTTTCACGGTAGGTTTAATGCAATAAGGATTCAAATCTCCGATTCTTCTCATTACGTATTTTATGACATCACTACCAAACAGGGAGATTTTTGTCTCATCACTCTAAATAATACTGTCCCATTGTCACGCTCTCCAGTTAACATGGGTTTTAGCCCAGTTTAATCTTTTCAACCTTTGTTTGAGAGATAAAAATGGCTTTTTTTTGTGGAATTTTAGCATTTAGACCAAATCCTGTCAGCGCGAAACAGTCCTTGCACTCAACTTCACATTGTATTGCACCATTTCATCTTGTATACACCCGGATGATTTGCTTCTGTCACGTTGGCACAGTCTCTCAATTCTTCTATCATCACTTGCTGTTGCGCACCTTTTTCTGCCTTTACCAGTCTGGTTTTGTAGTGACTGAGTCTCCTTATACTTCTTCAAAAATTTAGAAATGCCACCTTTGGTTAGGTTTCCACCAATTTTTCTTCTAATTTCTTCATAACTGTAGCCTTGTTCACTTAAGAGTACTATTTTCATCGCTTTTGGGTGAACCGTCAACTCTTTGCGCCATTTCTTCAATTTGATTACGTTTTACAAGCTCACTAAATGAAAGAGCACAAAAAAAAAACCCAACTTGATAGCAATCACATAACACCCTCACAAATGTCCTTCTCTCAGCTCCAATACATCACATCAAGAGCCAGTGGCGCACTCAGGATTTAATGTTGGAGGGGACCGAACGCTCAGGATTTAACCTTTGGTGGGGGGGGGGGCTGAGTTGAGTAGACGTTTTGTGAATACACACTACACATCGCATACGACCTAGAACTGAGCATCTGCAGTGATCGCTAATTCATAAGTAGCACTCAATATAAATAAAAAAAATTAATTTTAATTAGGAAAAGATTTTTGTAATTTTTTCTAGTGTTTTTTCCTTTTCTTTGGGGGTGCCCGGGTCCCTTATCCCCCCCCTCTGGGTGCGCCACTGTCAATAGCTGAATCCTATGATTTTATTGGCTCATTGCCAAAACAAGATGACACCTGATTATCTCTCTAAACACTCATGCTCATTCGCTACATTCAAATTAAGGAAAGCTACTTCATATCAACCTAAGACTAGTAATCCTGCTCAGCACGAGGGGAACTGTAGGTTCAGATACTTGGTACATGTGCTTGATAGAGTGATGAGTGGTACAAAGCTTCAGTAATAATCCTATCATCTTAGGATTATTACTAAACGTCTTTAAGTCAGAATCCCGTCTAGCCACTGCAACGATACCATTCGTGCCTCGCATTTGAAAGGCAGCGCTGGCCAGAGTTGCTTTCAAACTGATACAGTTCGATCACTAGCGCGATGAGGCCACTTGAGTGGAAGCATCAAGGTAGCCATTGAGCTTCTTTGGCATAGCTGCTTCCTATGCCACATCGTTCAGGTGCAACGTGCGGGCACCAAATCGTCTGCAGACGACCGAAGTACTGGTCTGGGTGTCGTGCTTAGAAGAGCAGTCACCATAGTGCGATCTATTGTGACATCCTCTGATTAGCAGATTTCTCTCCTCCAAAAGACACTTTCCCTTGTACCATACTTATATACACACGTTGATGTACATACATGGAGCATTTCCGTGTCGTGCTCAGCGAGAAAAATTGCTCTCACTTGGATAGGAATAAAGGAATGAGTGCTGGTGAAGACACAGACATCGAGATGGCAGAGTTCAATCAGCTGATTAGGTGTACATATACATTGAGTAGATAGGATTTCTGTGTTGCGTGACATGAATGCAGCAACAAGGTAATGCATGTCGACATTCACTTGGTTACATCCGCTTGTACATTGGATGACCAGCATGTTCGGCATGACATGCCAGTGTAGCAAAGAAGAGATGAATGTCGACATTCCCTTGGTTACGTCTGCATGTGTAGTGTATGATAAGCATTTCTGACCCATACGGTATTAGTGCTGCAACAAATCAATGCCACATCATTGTAGATTTGGATTCATTCAGGTGCGTGAGTGGATTTATGGTGTAATAGGTGAGCATTCCATGCCGCATGTTAGGAGAGCGCCACAAGAAAGGAATCTTTGCAGACTGATTGAGTAAGTTATATCTGCATATATATATATATATATATATATATATATATACAGGGTGTTCGGGATAAATTTGACAGTTTCGTAAGGAAAAAGAAAATCTTCTTTGTATCTATTAAATTTAATGAATTGACAAAAAAACATTACAGGCAGAGTTAATTACAATACTATCAACAAGATTTACTCAAAATAACCACCATTAGCATCGATCACAGCTTCAATTCTGCTTCGGAACCTCGAACAAGCTGATGCTACAGTCTCCCTGGGAAGGGCCGCAAAAACTGTTTTAATTTTATCCATTAACTGGGCTTTTGTATTACTGGAAGTGCGATTGGTGTCTTTTTCAACTGCGCCCCATACAAAATAATCCATGGGGTTAAGGTCTGGGGAGTTTGGAGGCCAAACATTTGGACTGGTGAAGTCGTAGAAATTTTCAGACAACCATTTTTGACTTTTCCCAGAGGTGTGGCAAGGGGCCGAATCCTGCTGCCATACATACGGCCTACCATTGGCTACCCTTGTTATCCAGGGCTTGACTACAGTTAGCAACTCCACGAACAAAGCCCGAATTCCAATGCCAGGGTTCTTCAACACCTGTTCCTGCAGATTTGCGAGGAATTCTGCTGTACGAACGCAATCAGATCGTCTGCTAGGGATCTTTCTTCTTGCTACATCCTCGTAGTCACCATTGCAAGTCTCTAGTTCATGCCTGATTGTTTTTGCTGTATTCAGGGAGCATTGGGCAGCAGTCGTAATATCCTTATTTTGATGGCGGGCACGAATCATCATGATACAAGTTATTCTCTTCCATGATTCAGGTGGGTTCCAGCTATCCATCCTTTCTGACATCTTGTATATGAATGAAGAAGGGTCCAAACTTTTAAATGAAGAGAAGTGTGTGTTAATACATGTAACTTACGGAAAAATATAATTAATTATAAATATGTCAAATTTATCCCGAACACCCTGTATATATATATATATAACAGTTAACATATATATATAATTATTACGGCTAAGACCCTATAACAGTTATAGGGTCTTAGCCGTAATAATTATACCGTCATTTCAATTTTCAAACTGTGTTATAAAACTCTACTGTGTGTTACTGCCACTATAAAACAATATAATCACCCAAATCTTCCTCTACAATCCCATCTTCATTACTTTACTTGTGTGAACAATCAGGCTGTGGCTTTCCTGGTGTAACCTTTTTTTTTTTTTTTCAGAACATTTCTGCAAGGCCCTTAAAGTAAATTGTTCAACTACCTTTTCCAGTTTCTTCGTTTCCCTCTTCCATTTCTCGTTTTTCCTCTTCTGGAACATGTTCCTCCAGTTCGACCAATTCTTCGTCGGTCAACTCTTCAGGGGAACTTTCTGAGTTGAATTATATCATCATTCACTTTGAGATTCAGATTGTTTGGTGTGCCCACTATTACAAACTTCCAAAATCAAGCACACAACCTTTTTTTAACGTCCTTTTCCATATGCCACTCATACATTGAGAGGTCACTTCGTCCCAAGTCACAGCAATATTTTTAATAGCATGAAAAATATTGAACGTTTTCCAGAATTGCATGAGAGTCTGGTCATTTCCTTCATTAGCAGAAATAGCTTGTCAGGAAGCTCTCCGTATATATAATAAGCCTTAAACACTGCAAGAGCTCCCTGATCCATCGGTTGGATCAATGAAGTAGTGTTTGAAGGGAGAAACACGACCTTGAACTTTGTGAAGATCACCGCTATAAGACAGATGACCTGGAGCAGTATATAGAATTAATAAAATTTTAAAGTCTACATTTTCTTTCACACAATATCTTTTTATTTCACTCGCATAACAGTTGATTAAGGCACAATTTTTGAGTCATCCACTTCTTATTGCTCCAATAATGAACTGGGAGTATGCTTCCTAACGTTTTTGAAGATTCGTGGTTTCTCACTCTGCCATATCACAAATGGCTTCAATTTATATCCAGCCACATTACCCGTAACAGAATCGTAATACAGGCATTAAGAGCTTTGAAACTAGGTATAGATTTCAGCTTTTTGTAAATGAATGTCCGCCCTGGCATTTTTTCCGAAAGGACGTCTCGCATCCATAATAAATATTTGCTGTGGCAAATAATTTTCCTGCATAATAATTTTATCCAATTTTTCCACAAACTCCTCGGCAGACTTCTCAGCACTTGCAGATTCCCATACATTTTCACTTTATGTATGGGAATCTGCTCGAATCTCATGAATCAACGGGAAGAAGCGTTGAATTTGTAGTCGTAATCGTAATCAGACTTAGCAGTTATGGTCATAGTGCTGGGGATATGAGCTTTTGGTTCAGATCCTCTATCCATTATGCAAGTAGCTTTCCCATATCACCAATAGGACCTTGTCGATTTAATGGAAGCAGATCCTTTCACAGTCTCTACGATTTTATCATTATTTTTCAAAATGGTCGTCACTGCAGAATGAGACCATCCGAAGTCATTTGTGAATCACATGGGGCTTACCAGCTTCATGTTGCTTTATAACTTGCAACTTCATTTCAAGATCAATTGCTCGCCTCTTTGTCTGTGATGCTTCACTAGGTTTTTTTAATGTGCGTGTAGCGGCCATGTTGCACAAAACATCCCGAAATATTTAGCGATTAATACACAAATAACCCATTTTTCAAACATAATCAACAAAGAAGCTGTTGAAGAACACGTGTCGACTGGCAAGGGAGGTTGCCGCTGAAACCGCTGGGCATACTTTACCTTACGCTTGTTTGAAAGTATCGTTGTAAATGTTATTTCCATATGGGATCACGGACGTATCTTTGAAAGGACGTCAGTCGAGGGATGACTGTATAGTGAATAATCAGCATCTCTCTGCAGAATATCATGGGTGTGCAGCAATAACGAAAAGGACGTAGACACCTAACATTCAAGCTCAGGTAACTTCTTGAGAAAGGTATCGCGAGATACGAATTTGTAATACAAGTTCTACGTATTATCGTTTTTGTTCTTGATGGTAGTGGTGATTGAAGTATTGAACTGTGTTATGTTGATAATTTCTTTTGGGAAATGTGCACACCGACTCTGTTATATTGGATATTTTCTTCACTAGACTAATTCTAAAGTTAAAATTCACATCGGCAGCGATCGGGAAACATTAAAAAGTGAATGTTGCAGCGTTTCAGTGAGATATTGTTTTATGAAGGCTTGCCCTGTTGTGCAATATTCCTAGTATCGCTCCGCTTAGTATGACGTTTTGTGACGTGAATACATCTTTAAATTCAGAACAGCACTAGAGGATATAGGACGAAAAGTTGTGTAACGAAATCATTCGATAAGGTTTGGCTTAATTTCTGAAGTATTAATGGTAGCCACACCAAACATATCATTCGATAGCTGAGGGAATAAAGATTCGTCAGTGACCTTCAGATGGCATGCAGCAAGGCAGTGGGGATTCTGCCATTTTGTGTACAATCTGCCGCGACTCGGAAACTTCCACTCAGTATTACTCCGCACTCTGTCGTGGTACGATGCTCGTTTTAGTGTCAATTAACAGCTGTCATCGAGATCTATCGATTTACCCATAATTCTTAAATTTCAAGTATTGGTGAAGAAAATGTGGATTGAAGTTGAAAAATTTTAGAAATTTCACTATGTCCGCCTACACTCGCCAGAAATATGCCGACCGCATACCACAAGAAAGTTTATTGGAAAGCTGACGAGTTTTCCAATAATATCCCAATGTCTGGATCAGAACGAATAAGGAAGTATCGGGAGTGAAAGAAACTGGAAGCGGCGCAGCACGTGGCCCACGGCACCAGCACTTCTGCGCCGCACGAACCATGCATGTAAATGACGTAAGCGACTATGCCACAGCTTCGGAAGATGGATTTCAGAAGATCAGTGACAATGGAAGTGCATTGGAGGTCGGCGAACCCGCTTATGTCATAACAATTCACAAATCACAAGGAGGCACTTTTGATCAAGTCGTCTTTCAGTACAAGTCTCAACAAAATAAACTGGTGTACGATGCACTGAGCAGTCACTTCTATCGACAGGCTGTATTTGACTAACGAGACTATTATAAATTTTATCACGGTTACGGAAATTCAGCACCCGCTGCCAGGGAGATACGCGATGAATACGAGAGAATGAAGAAACAGCAATTGCTGACAATGGTTAAGTGAGTTGACAGTTTCTGTCATCAACGACCGTGACTGCTGCGATCACAGAGGAGCTCCAGATATTATACATAGATGATAATCATGACAGCGACGAAAACTCAGGGAGGAGTCTTACTTGTCTCGGCGTTCAACGCAGTTTGGTGGAGCACGCCGAAGATAATGAAACTGAGTCCATTATGAACAAATCTGACTACTTATTCATCAGCGAAACCTGGAAGGATTATGCCACACCTGTGAATGTATCCGGTTTCGAACTTAAAGCAAGTAAGAATACAGCCATAGAAAAGCAACGCAATGAAATTCGTCGTCACCGTCGCCGGTGGATATATATATACACAGGAACCTCAACAGCACCGATTGTTAATGTATCGTTACCATTGATGTCAGTAATAAGCTTAGAGTAGAACCATCAGTGAGAGATATATGCCTGGACGACGTAACGATCAACGGTGTATCTAAGTTTATTCTCAGAGCTGTGTACACTCATCCGAACGCTTCATCGTCAGCGATAGAACGTTGTATCTATCGATCACTGCTGCAATACTCGAGAAACATAAAGAAAATAATCCCCAGTATTGAGCCAGACCTGCATACGCCCATCATTTGATTTGACTTTCGCCAGAACCTTGGATGTATCTTGTCCACCGTTTGAATCTTACTTCCCTTACCATAGACCTATGATAAAATTATAATCGATTATTAAACTTGTTTTCGTTCATTTACTATTCCCAACACTAATCTGCTGGCGTGACATATTCATGTAAAACCCCTCCAGCTGTTCTTCGACACAGCCACACCCGATTTTCTTTTTTTTTTTAAGATTCTCTCACATAGATTTCAAGTTACTGTTTTAAAAAAACTGGATCGCTGTACTAATGTCGGGCAGCATTTCAATTGATATGACAACACAGCATTTCTGTGCTCTGCTTGGTCTTGTCTGATGAACTTGCCTCGTTTTCATTCAGCTCTAGTCAATGACAAATGTTTCTATTTTGAAAAAAAAAAAAAAATATGTGTATTTAAATATCGTTTCCAATCTTGGCTTAATTTGTATGAATGTATAATTTCCTAAATAAAACATTCATTCTTTAGGTTTAAAAATTTCGTGTTTATTATTCAGTGATCATTTATTTATTTATTTATTTTATTTTTATGATTTATTGATTTCATGCCACTGATTTATTTTATTTCATGCCACTCTTAATGACAGTTGTCAAGCACGAAGCTCTCAATAAAAATGCAAATCATAACAATGCAGTATATATAAGAGGAAACAATACAAACTAGTTCTTTGTTGGTGATACATGGTTTGCGATGAGTGTGGAAAATTCCTTTGTTTAATCAAGGTAGAATGCCATTTTCATATGGAATACGAGTGATGTGGGCGGCTTTCTATTCGCTTCCCAAATTGTCAGTTTTCTGATTGTATTTACCAGTTTTTATGTGTTTATTCTGGTTTCTGATGAATCACCGATATTGTGGAGTTGATCTAAAATGTATATTGTAAGTTCCGTAAATCGTACTTAAACGATTTATTCGTCACCCAGCTTCCCAATCCTTAATTTACGAAAAGTTGTTGAACCCCACGACCGACTGGCAAGCAAGAGCATTCTCAATTGAGGCATTCCTAATGAACGTAGTTGTGCGTATTTATTTTTATTTAGCATTCAAATACTCTCCACATCGTTGGTAGACAATTTCTTCCTCAAAATATTTGTCACTCGCTAATTTTCGAAAAGGTGAGCCTTAACTTCATTTCTTGATTATGAGTGTTCCTACGAGGCTTGTTGTGATTTTTTTGACATATATTCGAGATACTTCCCAATCATTGGCGCAAGGTCGATGAGACTCGTCTCATGAGCGTTCTTAGTTGACGCTCAAGCCCATTGCATGCATAGAGTTGGCTTTAAAATGTATTTTCCATATTGTTTCGTTTATTTTTTTATTATTCTTTCATTAATTTATGGAAGGTCAATGAGAACGTTTCGCGAGCATGGTTACTTAAGGCTCAACAACCACTGCTTGCAATACATTCCTGATATTCCAAATAAACGTAATTCTACAAGGTTAACTTTCAAATGTCATTTCCATGTTCTTTTTTTTTTTCCCCCGTTTTTACCCAAGTTCGTCTTCGAAATGCTTCCCAATTGTTAATTTAAGAACAGTGCTGCTAGAACACAAATGAAAATAAACTACAGTTTTCGTTGTCTTTCACATCAGTTTTCACAGTTGGATTTCAGCTTTGAGGTAAATGTTGGTTCACTTGTATGAATGCATAATTTCCTAAAGAAAACTTCAATTCTTTATATTTAAAATATTCGTGTTTATTATCCAGTGATCACATCTACAGTTTATTTTGCACAATTCCTAATGACCGTTGTCACAAAGCTTTCAAAAATGGGAAATATAACAATGGAAGTATAATACGAAACAGAACACAAACAGTAGATTTCACATTGTTTAAAGAAGGTAGAATGTCATTTTCGTATGGAACTGATGTGCTGTTGACGGTTTTCTATTCTCTCCCCATCCAACTGTAGGTTGCGATGAACTTTCGACGATATTTACGAGTTTTTATATCTTGTGTTTATTCTGGTAAGTTTATTTTTTTTTGCTGTATGTATATTAACAATTTTCATTAAGTATATGTAATATTCAATGTTAAGATTTCTATTACTAACACCAAAATCCACATTTGCAATTACATTTATTCATATGTAGAAGTATATTCGTCATTTTATGCGCTAACGAAGGATATTCCTTATACAACTTTTTACAATAATTTTTTTTTTCAAACTCAAATCAAACTTTATTTATACATACTTATAACAAATAATATAAGCACGTAAACACAAGAAAGATATTTAATTAACCAAATATTTCGGACTGAAAATTGCAGACCATCTTCAGTGGCACTACAAGAACAGTTTTAAAAAATACAAGGTGGAATACCAACAATAGATCATTTAAAAATAGAACAAGCCGCGTGATGGTATCACTAAGTATTAAAGGGAATATTTTTAAGCAGAGACATGATTGAAATAAAGATATTAATTAATATTAAATAACATAAAATTAATGAATTAATGAGTTATTCTGATTAGACTTTCCCAGATTTTTGATATAGATATACAGCCATTCCGATTCAGGTAGGACACTGGAGTAAGGCCTCTACACTTTCTTTGAATAAATGTTCAAATTTATAATGGGATCTATATAAGAGACGACTTTTTGACCAAAGGATGTTGTGGTTAGTTTCAATCCCGTGCTGAGCCAATCCAGATTTTTCAGGTTTGTTGTGATGAATGGAGGATTGATGTTCTTGGATTCTTTTTTCAAGAGACCGTCCAGTTTGTCCAAAATAGGAGAGGTCACAGTATATCTATATCAAAAATCTGGAAAAGTCTAATCAGAATAACTCATTAATTTTACGTTATTTAATATTAATTAATATCTTTATTTCAATCGTGTCTCTGGTTAATAATATTCCCTTTAATACTTAGTGATATAACATCACGCGGCTTGGTCTATTTTTAAATGATATATTGTTAGTATTCCACCTTTTTTTTTTTTTTTAAACTGTTCTTGTAGTGCCACTGAAGATGGTCTCCTATTTCCAGACCGAAATATTTGGTTAATTAAATATCTTTCTTGTGTTTATCTGCTCATATTATTCAGTCTTTATGTCACAAGTATCCTTAAAACATCAAATACTTATAACAAATTACATGAACACAATTGTGTATTAAAAGATACTTTCGCGTACACACTTTTTATATTTTTCTTTCCAACTACTATTCATAATGTAATACTTTACATGAACACAATTGTGAATAAAAGATACATTCAAATACATATTTTGTACATTTTTTTTTCAATCAAACTTTCTTATTTATATGTAACTTTGCATGAACAGAATTGCACATTACACACACTTGCATGGTCAAAATATTTCTTAAATAATCAAGGTTTACAAATATATTATAATATTGATGATTATTACATTTTTTTTCTTTTTGAATTTTTACACTATGTACAATAACAGATATAATCTTTAGAATTGTTTCTCTCCCCTATTATCACACAGTATTTACATATCTACAATTAAGACATTACATTTCCTGCTCTGTACAAAATCCTGTACAGTTTACAGTACCTTATTTCTCTAAGATTCTTTTTCTTTGAATACACACAATTTTTTTTCATACAACTATCATTATACACCGTATTGACATATACATTTCAATAATTTGCAGTCTATTAGTATGCGGATTACTTGAATGAGGCAGGCTAATCCCAGTTATTTCGAGGCTAGGGTTAGCTTTTATGAAGAGAGTGGGATTAGCCTTCAACTGTTTATGTTGTTTGGTTCTGTTGATGAATAGAATGTACCTCGAACAAGACTAGAACACCAGAAGATTGCAGCAGAAAAACTCAGTGCTGCACCGATTGTGGAAACCAGCTATTTAGCAATATAAAGCATGAATGTTTCGGCCCTTTATTTGCCCGGACTGCAACCGTACATTCTCCACCGCAATAGGCCTCAGAGTGCACTGCACTGATGTTTCATTTATCATGAAGATGACTGACTCATTTCTGCTCATTCGGTTTTCGCTCCTCTTTCTTTATGGGAAGGTATAATTAATCACTTCCTTTCATAGATGTATCACAGTATTTTTCAAAGGTAAACATTTTCCCAGGGTTGTGTGTTACTCACGATTTCTGATGTGACTAAATGTTTTCGAGGTGATACACGACTTGTTTACAGTACTGTTGGGTACCAAAGGTTTGGGATTTGACCTCATGTGACCGATAAGAACTAAGTTTTTCGATGTCATGGGTTCTCGTTATTGGATTTCCATTGGTTCTGATTTTTTATAAATACTAACGGCTTCGGAGATTCCCGTTGTTTTTCAAGTATTTGGAATATCTATATGCAGTCAGAATATCGTAGTTCCAAGATGTTATTCTGGAGAAATTGTAAGTTAAATTTTTAATGTAAGGTTATTAAGTGATTTTGGAAGGGGATTAAAAACATGTTCATGAAAATACTTCAAACTCTTGTGTTAAGTGAAAAACCAAAGTCATTATATATATATATATATATATATATATATAATGTAAGGTTATAAGGTGGTTTTGCAATGGAATTGCAAAACCACCTTATAACCTTATATTAAAACATGTTCATGAAAATGTTCATGACATGTTCATGAAAATACTTGAAACTGTTTTTGTGTTAAGTGAAAAACCTGTCATTATTTATATATATATATATATAGTTTAGAGTTGGTTTTATAATACCTCAATGTTTCTTTACAGTGTTTTTTATTGGCTTTCTATGTTCTATCACATCTGAAGAAGTGCCCCCCCCCCACCCGATGAAATATGTTGCGAATTTTAATAAATTTCATTATTTATTCTAATTCTCGCATCTCAGTCAGTATACAAAAAGCATGAAATATCCCAATTCCAAGTCATTATATCCCTTCGACGAGGGTAATTTTCAACTCAGGAAGGCTTATCAAAGACTCAGAAGCATTGGACTCGCTATCGACAGACTTATATTCTTGAAACGTAAATTTTCTTCAATTATTCCGAAATTCCTACAATTTAGGGAGGTCATTACTACAGAAAGATCGCGCCAAATTTACACAAAAGCAAAACTAGAGCTTTTAGCAGAGAGGATTTGTGATACGAAACGCAGTTTATCTGTCCTCTTCACAGAAAAGCATATTTAGAAAACTGCCTGCTTAGACCATGTATCATGGAATTACATAAAGGAAATAAGTACTCGCCGTGCGTTAAGATCTCAAAACTTAAATAAATACAAGCTCATAAGAAAGTTCAACTCACTCAAGTCAACACAAGAACAGCCAACTCTTAATAATCTTCATGACAGACTTAACAAATTAGTCATTAACAAATCGTCATGCATCCTAAATCACGATGAAGAACAAATTCTCAGAAAAGGTCTCAATTTTGTCCCTGCACCTAAAAGCATTCCGAAAGAACCTTTTTTAACAAAGATCGAAAAAGCAGCTTCACTACTTCCTGTTGCAGATGCCAGTTTACTATGCATGGAAGCAATTTTTATGATCAATGATGCAAAACCGCCTTCTGCTAATATCTCCCATAGTGAAAGGGTTGTAATCAAAAATCCAAACTAACATAAAGACATCGTAATCTTACAAGGGGAATGCAACTGTAGTTCTAAATAAAACAGACTACCAGGTAAAAATCTTAACATTAGAATCAGATACTTATTCGGAAATTGATAGAGACCCAAAGTGAGAAATACACAACAAAACTAATAACCTTCTACAAAAAACCATAGAACTTCCAAGAAACATACGCCTTTCTATTCGTTCATTACATCCACTCATTCCTAGGTTATACGGTCTCCCAAAGGTACACAAAGAAAACTACCCACTGAGACCTATAGTAGATAGCATTGACTCACCCACCTATAGGTTATCAAAATATCTGGCATCATCCTTAAAAGCTTTTGCAGGAAAATCTTCTTCTCATATAAAAAACTCAACAAACTTTGTCTCTAAAATTAAGAATATAGAACTTAAGTCTTCTGACATCATGGTGAGCTTTGACATAGTAGCACTCTTTACAAACATTTTGCTGCAAGAAGTTCTCCATATTTTAAGTAACAAGATTTCAAAGATGTTTTCTCTGCTATCTCATAGTGTTAACTGGCTACTTTGAATTTGAAGGTAAACTTTACAAACAGGATAAAGGATTATCAATGGGAAACCCCCTCTCTCCAATACTAACGAATCTTTTTTGAAGACTTTGAACAAAAGGCAATCTCCTCTTCTACTTTTAAGCCAAAAATTTGGCTTAGATATGTGGATGACATATTCCTCATCTGGGAACATAGTACTGAGAATCTTCACTTTTTTCAATCACTTAAACAACTTCCATCAAGACATCAAATTAACCATGGAGATGAATCTATGTTTCCTGGACGTTAAACTTACTAAAACACCTGATTCCATAAAAATCTCTATCTTTTGAAAACATACACACACAGACAGATACCTGCATGCGTCCTCACATCACTATCCAGCACAGAAGATGGGTATCATCTCAACTCTAGTGCATCATGCTAGATCTGTACTGTCAGATGAAGAGGAACTAAAAAAATGAGTTACATCTTAAAAGGACCTTCAAAAACAATGGCTACTCTTCAAAAAGTATCAATAAACAACTATACAACTGTCAACCAAAACAACATTCTAACGCAGGATGACTCTCAACAAAACAATGTAGAAATACAGGATGAAGGCTATATCTCCTTGCCATACATCAGCATGCACTCCAAGAAACTGAGCAGAATTTTAAGAAAGTTTAACATAAAACCAAAGAACACCAAAGAGACATTGCTTACAAAAGAACTAGAGCTAGTGCCCTCTCAAGCCGTTTTCGGTTAACACAAATGAAGGCCTCCAACATGAGATAAACTGGACAACTTCAAACCTGCACATATGCCATGATGAGGTAGAACGATGCATAATCGAATTTAAAGAGATTGTTATGGACCCTATTCACATAAACAGTAACCTCAGCTATAATTTGCCTGACTCTTTTAGCTCTGCTGTCAGATATTGGCACACTCGTGAAATCACACATGCACAGGTTTCTAGCAATAGAACTTTAACGCGGACTGTGGCTAAAGTTCAAAATAACTGTAGTTTATAGTCGATTTTATAATTTATGGTTTTATAGTGACTCGATGTTTTTTTAGTGTTTATTATTGGCTTTCTATGTTCTATCACGCCTGAAGAAGTCGGCCACCCCGATGAAACATGTTGCGAATTTTAATAAATTTCATTATCTATTCTAATTCTCGGATCTCAGTCAGTATATAAAAAGCATATGTGTGTATATATATATATAGTAAGCCATCCGAAGCTTCATCATCATAATCTGAAATATCTGGCATGTACAAGATATTGTGTGACCTGTAATATCCCTTATTTTGGGCAAACAAATAAATCTATTGAATTACGTATAGAGGAGCATAAGAGAGACATCTCTTATAAAAGAAGATGTGCCAGTGCCATGTCTAGTCATGATCTTTTCTCAAACAATCCTGATGATGAACACCAGGGTCACTCAGTCTACTGGGACAGATCCAAAAACATCTTTCGTTGCCATGATGAGTTTGAAAGAAAAATTATGGAGTCCAGAAAAATCATCCTTAATCATGAACATTTAAATAACAATTTGAGCTACAACATCCCAGATAGCCATTCTGCTGTTGTTCAGTAGTGGCGTTCACGAAAGACTGCAAGCACGCACTAAACAATGCCACGATAGAAAAAACAACTTAAATGTAACTACAATGTTTTTTCATGTTAATTATGTACTGCAATTTTTTCCTGTGTTTCTCAGTTTTTTTAAACTTCATTGTTTTTATTGCTGTTTCCCATTTTTAAAAGACACCTGAAGGCTGTCAAAAGCTGAAACTAGTAGTGTTATACCAATAAAACCTTACAATCATTCTCGGTTTCAGTCATTAAATTCTCTTTATACAAATGTATCATCAAAACAACCCAATCAATGTTCCTCAACACACACACACATATATATATTTGCTTGTTAGTGATTGGGAAAAGATATTGAGGGCAGTTATTTAGTAAAAGCATCGCGTAGTGTCGCAATTGCAAAATCACTTTATGATGATTAACATTTATTTCTAAAAGAGATTTCTGAAACTTGAAAGTAATTTTTTTTTTTAATGTCTAAGTTTTAATATAAGGTTATAAGGTGGTTTTGCAATGGAATTAAAAACATGTTCATGAAAATACTTCCAACTGTTTTTGTGTTAAGTGAAAAACCTATAAGTCATTATATATATATATATATACTGCTTGATAGTGATTGGGAAAAGATATTAGGGTAACCGGTTATTTAGTAAAAATTGTGTTAGTGAAAGCATTGCATAGTGTCGTAATTGCAAAATCACTTTATGATAATTAACATTTATTTATTTAGTTATTTATTTCTAAACGAATTTCTGAATACAGAAAGTTTTTTTGTTTTTTTTAATAGCGATCATCCGTCATTCGGAATGTTGATGGTGGCGGGATTGTGCATAACCATGTACCTGTTCTGTAGAGCTAGATTTGACAGATTCATCTGTAGGGTGAAAATGAACAACACACAGGTCATAGGGTTAGTCCTCATGTTACTGTCACTGGATTGGCAGGGGCGAGTCATGACTCCCCTGAATTTTTACATTCAGATTCTGATCTGAAACTAAACTCTCTACTTCTCGGTGGGTTGGTCGCGGTTGTCTATCAAATATCAAACTTGTCAAATAGAGTACCAAATTAGATTTCGTGACCTTGAACTCCTCCCAACAGTGTTTTTATGAAATGTTTGTCGAGATATGCTTAATGGGATCATTCAGCGTTTATCGAGTTTAGGAACTTTTTCTCACGTTCGGTTGAGCATTAGTGCATCTAGTTTAGAGAACATTAACTTACCATTCATGTTGCTTTCTGAATAAACTATCCAAAGGAGAGTTGATGCATTTTATGCTGTCGCCCAATCGAAATGAGTTTCTTTTGGCAAATGATCTTGCTATCTATGTCGTTCTTCTCAATATAAGTGGAAGAACCAATGCAAAACGAACCCTGGATGACTTTCAGGGAAAAAAAAAAAAACTGTTGTGGAAATTTCTAACAAAGACAATCTTTGCATAGCCCGAGCATTTGTTCTGCGTGTTTCATCGCATGATGATACCAAAACATACAGACAAGTGCAATTAGATCGCAAAAATTAACAAACAAAGAGGGTTTTAACTCTTCACAAAATTGCATGGTTTCCGCTCATTTCTTGCAGTATTCAAGAGGCGGGTCTTTTTCAAAAGCATTTAACTCCGGAATACGAAATAGTAATTTTTTCGGCAGATGCTAATTTTTCTCTGGTGTTTCGGGGCAGATCTGTTTCTTATTTCGCTCTTCTCATTATGATTTTGTGTGTAGTGTGCCAGCTGTTTGGGAATAACTATTATTGAATGATATAATCACGTAATCACAAGAAAGATATTTAACCAAATATTTCGGTCTGGAAATAGCAGACCATCGTCAGTGGTATTACAAGAACAGTTTAAAAAATACAAGCTAGAATACTAACAATAGATCGTTAAAATTAGAACACGCCGTGTGATGTTATATCACTAAGTATGACACGGAATATTTTGAAGTAGAAACATGATTGAATTTGCTATTAAAAAAAAAAATTAATTAATGAGTAATCTTGATTAGACTTTCACAGATTTTTGATATAGATATACAGTCATTACGATTCAGGTTGGGGCGATGGAGCAAGGCCTCCACGCTTTCCTTGAACAAACGTTTGAACCTATAACGGGATCTATGTAAGAGGCGAGTCCTGGACCAAAGGATGCGTGGTCAGTTTCAATCCCGTGTTGAGCCAATCCAGACTTTTCGGGTTTGTTGTGAAGAATGGATGATTGATATTCTTGGATTCTTTTTTCAAGAGAATGTCCAGTTTGTCCAAAATAAGAGATCACAGTTGCACGGAATTTGATAAACTCCAGGAAAAGATAAAGGTGAACATTTGTCTTTAGGAGAAGGAAAATGAGAAGACAATTTGTTAATAGGTGAATACGTAGTTGTTAAATCATATTTGGATAAAGACACAATTGAAAGACTTAAAACTCATTTTGCAAGACCTCCTAGATTTTATGGCCTCCCAAAAATCCATAAGATTGACTATCCTCTTCGTCCAATAGTAGATTGTATTGATTCTCCTACTTACCGTATAGCCAAATATCTAGCTAAATTATTGAAATCTTACATTGGCAACTCTAATTCTTTTTTAAAAAACTCCTCAGATTTCTTAGAAAAATTAAAAAATGTCTCATTACAACCAGATCTTATGGTTAGTTTTGATATAGAATCGTTATATACCAATGTACCTCTCAAGGAAACTTTAAAATTACTTGCTGACATCTTTCCTCAAGATATTATAAAACTATTCGATTTCCTAATACATTCTGGATATTTCGTATGTCAAAATAAATTTTATAGCCAAGTAGAAGGAACAGCCATGGGAAGTCCTCTTTCTCCGGCTTTAGCCAACTTTTATTTAGAACATTTAGAAAAAGTCCTCTTCGCATCTATTTTCCCTCAACCATCTTTTTGGGTAGGATATATAGATGACATATTTACTATTTGGCCTCACAGCAAAAACGCTTTACCTTCCTTTTTAAACAGTATTAATTCCTTGCATCATCGCATAGTTTACTATGGAATTAGAAGAAAGCAACCAGTTATCTTTTTTAGACGTTCTCCTCATCTGATCACCTTCAAATATTCTTACAACTACAGTATACAGGAAACCAACATTCACAGGTCGTTATATTCTTAAAGAATCAGCCCATCATTCATGTCAAAAAACAGGAATTATAAAATGCCTCATCAGAAGAGCCAAAACTAATTGTTCTACTTTTGATTATCTACAGAAAGAACTTTCTACTATCCAACAACACATGAAACTCAATGGCTTTTCTGAAAAAAGTACTCAACGTCTTCTCAATTCTTATAATCCTCCACAAAACAACAAAGTTTCAACACGTCGAGTGCCTATTCCTTATATCTCCGGTATTTCAGAACCTATCGCAAGAATTTTAAAGAAATATGATTTAACAACTACGTATTCACCTATTAACAAATTGTCTTCTCATTTTCCTTCTCCTAAAGACAAACGCTCAACTTTATCTCTTCCTGGAGTTTATCAAATTCCGTGCAACTGTGATCTCTCTTATTTTGGACAAACTGGACATTCTCTTGAAAAAAGAATCCAAGAATATCAATCATCCATTCTTCACAACAAACCTGAAAAGTCTGGATTGGCTCAACACGGGATTGAAACTGACCACAGCATCCTTTGGTCCAGGAGTCGCCTCTTACATAGATCCCGTTATAGGTTCGAATGTTTGTTCAAGGAAAGCATGGGGGCCTTGCTCCATCGTCCCAACCTGAATCGTAATGACTGTATACCTATATCAAAAATCTGGGAAAGTCTAATCAAGATTACTCATTAATTTTTTTTTTAATAGCAAATTCAATCATGTTTCTACTTCAAAATATTCCGTTTCATACTTAGTGATATGACATCACGCGGCGTGTTCTAATTTTAACGATCTATTGTTAGTATTCTAGCTTGTATTTTTTAAACTGTCCTTGTAATACCACTGACGATGGGCTACTATTTCCAGACCGAAATATTTGGTTAAATATCTTGTGATTACGTGATTATATCATTCAGTCTTATGTCGCAAGTATCCTTGAAACAACAAATAACTATTATTGCACCAGTTGCAGAAAAACATTCAAAACCCAATCGAATTGCAAATGCATAGATGCAAAAAGGTGTGCATCTGCTGCCGCACAAACGCCAGTCATGGTGTGCAGAACCTTCATTTGTGCGAGTCATGCAATACATTTTTTTATGGCAACGAATGTCTGAATTTGCACATACAAAATAATATTTGTCCAAAAAATCTGTCATTGCAGACAATGTTTGGCTACTTTCTCTACAGATAAAAGCCACCACTGTCCACCTGAAAATTACTACTGCCACTGCAAGTTAGTACACCCAAAACAGATGTTTTGTGCAAAAATCAGAGTTCTCAAATAAGCAAGTTTCTATGATCTACTTTGACAAAGAAACTATTGCTAAAAATCATCGTCATGTTTCAGTATTATGTATAGCTGATTTTGGTAGTGACGAACGTGATTCTGGGGTGAAAACTCTGTAGGTCAGTTTCTGAGTTCATTTCTGTCAAGAATATCATGATAACGGGACAAGATGGTAGGATCCTTCGGACTGCCAATCCAAAATACGAAAATGTTCATGTGATTGCACACGATTTGTGGTTATGACAGGTATTTCTTTTTTGCCAAAAATTTCCAACCTTGTGTAGTGTGACAGATCAAAGATACTTGCTATCTATTATGACCCTTTAAACATATTTCTTGACAGTTTTTCCTACATTAGTGTCCCTCTAAGGAAACTACCACCCATTCAATCTCCCTTAAGTTTGTAAGGGTTTCTTTCCTCATAAGTTTCACACATCCGATTTGCTGGTTTATTGCAGAACCATCCCCAAAAAATCATATTTTCAGCCGGAATTTATGAACAAAGGAACTCGTACAGTTAGACTAGGTACGAAAATTGGCTAGACATTGAATACTGTCTGAAAGCAGAACTATTAGCTTATACGAAAGACATGCGTGTTTTGCATGACAGTTGCAATACTTTTCACACTCTCTTCATACAGCTCACCCAGATTGATCCCTTTCTCCATGACATTACAATTGCAGGAGTTTGTTTGAGAGTATTGCTCCAAAACCTTTTGAAACCTAATACTTTGGCCATACTCCCTGCTCGGAGTTACATAGGGGCAAATTAGATTGCAAATTAAATTGCAAAGTTGAAAGGCTTTGGCTTGGCTCAAATGGCAAGAACAACATACAACATGCACATCTTGTGTGTGGTGGGGTTGGAATTGGACTTTATTTTGTCTATCGGAAATGTGGAAGCTTTTTATATGAATTCTACAGCTGCTTATATCATGGATGTCAGGAATGTTACAGACCAAGTACATTCCAACCCTACAGAAACACAAACATGATTTCCCTTTTTGAGCAAATGAAGGATCGCGAAAACTATTTTCGTAGCAAATGATTCGATGTGATCTCAATTTGGCAATGCCAATTTCATACAGAAATTTCTGAAAACACAGCCATGAAAAACTTTATTGCTGCTCTTAAAATTCCAGATCCCATTTTACCTCTTACTGCTCGGCATGGTGACAGAACTGACTGTTACAAAATGTATCAAAAAATTCAGTCAGAAGGGGAAGTTATTTGCTATTTGATCTTCAATAGCCTTTATCCAAGGGTAACGAAATACCAGGTATTTCCCATGCAAAAATAGAAGCACCAACCGAACTTTTTAATGGTTTTGCCCATCACAGTGAATGAAAAATTAATCTTCCCCCTGTGTGGGATGTGTGCTTCCGAAATAGCCCCATTATGTTCTCATACAGACCGATCTTTTACAGGTTTTTGGTGCACTCCAGAATAAGATTTAGCACGTGCTCAGTTATAATGTTATTGCCATGAGGTGCGACATTTTTCTCAAAAATTTGAAGGTGAAGAAAACTTTGCTCACTACATTATACCTTTCTGAAGCTGAAACAGGAAGCATCTGGATGGTCTGAAGGTAAAGTATTATATGGATAAGTTTTTGCTAAAGAAATGTGTTATGCTAAATAGTGAACACATTAGTAAAAATCCTGGTAAACATTCCCTTACTAAGCTTTGTTTGAATTCCCTATGGGGAAGGCTTGGTATGAGAATTTTGAGAACTCAGACTCAGGTGATTTCCTCTTATGAAGACCTCATGGAACTATTTTTAGATAACAGTAAAATTATCCAAGATACCAGGATAGTTTTAGAAGAACAGATGATGGTTGGCTATTCTCCTTTTGAAGGCTCCAAGTCTCAAAATAGGAAAGGGAATGCTGTCATCTCATTTGTAGCTGCATAAGGTAGGATAAAGTTATATGACATTATGGAACCTTTGCAAAGATGGCATTTGTATATAGATACCGATTCTGCCATTTTCAGTGATAGGAGATGTATTGTGTTAAGTCGGAAGACTTAACATTGTCTTCATAGAAAAAAATGATTTAACAGAAATAAAGAAACTTGTATAAAAATAGTAATTTAGTCGTATATGATTTTATTTAGTATTGTGAAATTTCATTGTTTAAAATTTTATATGTGGCTTAGTCTGAATTTATATGTGAACAACTAACCATTGGCTGGACAAAAATAAAACAAGAAAATAAGCTAAATGTGAAATGGCCAACTTCAGTATATGTTATGTAGCACGGCGCTTTCCCCCCCTTCCACCGTAAAGTTACGAGAGTTTCGGAAGTATTCCGCAAGTGGCGTGAAGTGCAGCGAGACGTAAGGAACGTATGATGCATGCACGGATAACGACAGAGAGAGAAACGCCGCATGGTTTAAAAGCAGAGGTAACGCTACGAACCAGGCTTTTTTAGACATTTTCCTGCTGCTGATTCCTGTGCCACGGAAGTCCGATTGGTATGGAGCCTCCACGTGGGTTTCCTTTGTTAGTGGAAGGTACGAGCGAATGACAAAGTGAAACTACCTGTCGGAAACAAAAAAGCCCAGCAGATCCAAATGGTGAAAAACGACCAATAATTCCATTCGAAGTATAAGGGGAAATCTAGTAGAAGTCCTATGGAAGTGAAGAAATACGACCATTCAAGGCAATAGTCTGATGTAGATCTGAAGTTGCCTAAGTAGAAAATGCTGCAAACTGGTAAGGTGAACTTTATGTCTACTACTTAGAGAATTACATGAGAAGATGAGTTGTGTGCTGAGAGACATTCCTTGAACTGTAGCTCATTATTTTGAAAGAGAATATGTTAATGACTTGTAAATGTGTTTCAAAGAAAATTAATTAGTGTTTTGTTCAGGTTTAGGAAAGAGATAAATGTATTAATTGAAAAGGACTGTTAAGGGGAAATCTTGAATGGAATTTTATGTGTAATTAAGAGAGAAATGAGACTAAGTGACTAAACCTTGGGATATAAATTTTTTGAAGAGTGTTTAACTATGTGCATGAGAGTTCAATGATTTATGTAGTTTTAATTGAATGATCGACTAAGCCTTTCTAAATGTATTGTATGATTTATCAGTTTAATTAAAATGTTTTGTTTTATTATGAATTTTGTCTTGCCTGTATCTAGAACTACTGCACTTGCTCATAAAGTACAACGAACCACACAAAGGCAGGAAACAGTTTAATTTAAGGTCACGATTGCAAGTTATAAAATTTTAGCTGAGAAGAGTGAGCGCGTTTCTAACTCCTTGGTCATATTTTTCAGTATATCCTAGGATTCAGAGTGGCACGGCTCACACAAATAAATTTTCTCTGAGTTTGAAGAGGGAGATAGAACCAGAGCTGAGACAAAGAACTTGGCATCCGCCATTTGCAATTCTTTGTCTCACAAGACCTCAGTTTCACTCTTATCAGATAGGGTCAAAAGAGTATTTAGAGATAAGGTATTTTAAAGAGAAGTCGACACGACAAATTGGAAGGGCGATTACTCCCCATCCACACTACCTTGGGGAGCTAGGCGACAAACTCGATGGTGCCTTCAGATGTACCTGGTATGCAAAATTCTATGGGACCTCCACTGTCAGTACTGGATATTGGTTGGTAGGTGACATAAGAACTTCTTTCCACACACAAGTTGAAACGAGGGTGGGAAAAAATATCTAACTCTGACATATCCTTAGCAGAGATGTCATCTTTCTTGTGCTTTTTAGTATTTCTTCTTACTTCCTTGACCTCTCTGAAGTAATCAGCTCTGAGCTTTTTCAGCAATGGTTTTCCCACCTTCTGATGCTCTATTTATAAAGGCTCAATGTACAGGTACCCCTTCCAATACATCTATCATATGACCGGCTTTTAAGGATTGTCGACCGACAAATTGAGCTGCAGGTTTTAAAAGTGGACTTAGATAGAAGGCACTTCTAAAAATTCTACCTAATCTGTACCCACACTGTATTGGGCCCCCGTAAATACTTGAGTCCCACCTGCCTGCAGTGTGGTATATCTGAGATAATCAGTCATCCTTCACTTGTCGGAAGTGTAATTTAACTATTGTCTAGCCACCACGAAAGTGAAACAACTCGCCACAGTCAGAAGGAATTTTAATGCTGACTGACTGAAATGTTTGTTTTCATAACGGATAATAATCAGGGTGAGCAAAAACGAAGGAACATTTGGTGCTGCGCTGAACAACTCGTAACAATGGTGCACATGTATCACCAACTATCTGTTTTTGGATTAAATCAGAATAAACAAAATATGCCGCTATACTCCACTTTATATCGACTGGATATTTCCCAGTGATTGTACCTTTCAGTTTAACACCAATCTGATTATAACCCAAACCTGGGGCCTCCTTGGGAAATAACAGGTTGTAATCTTTTGGGACTGTCAGAGAAATAATGTTGTTTGGGTTCTTTTTTCCAGTAATCACACAACTCGCATCAAACACTGCTTGAAGAAGTTCAGAGGGTGAATTGTAACTGCCATGGGAAATCTTGTGCACTTTGTAAAATCCTTGTTTAGACTTTTCGAAAATTTTATTTCGTGTGATGTTGTTGTCGATAGTGTTGACTCCTCCAAGTATCATATAAAACTCATTGTAACCAGAATCGATGTTATTAAATTCTCCAAGAAGATGAATTTCGACAAGAGCAACTTCCCATTTACTTTTAAGTCTGATCACGTGTGGTAATTCCACTTGAAATTTCGTTTGCATGTTAGTAGGAAACATTTTCATACTGGCTTTACTGGGAAGGGTTAAGTAAAACATCTTCACTATGAACCCAAGAATTATACAATGAAGGATAACCGAGCCACTTAACAAAATACTGAAGTTTTCTTTTCTGTTTGCGCTGTTTAAGTACTTGTTCGATTAGATACACGTCTTCCAGAAGGTCATTGGGTATATCAGCCTTTTGCAGTTGAGGTTTATAGAATGTTCCCTCTCTCCGTCCCGACCGCAAACTCTATTAATAGAAACAGGGTTTCTATTAATACCTTGAGCAATAGTGACCAATTCTTGTGTCCAGTTACCCCAAAACCCTTCTCTAAATTTGCGGGTATCATCACTTAAAACCACACTATCACCTACGTGAAATTTTGGTTTGGTAGTCTCCTCTTGGGTTCCGTACAAATATTTCGAAACACCATCCTCGTTATGAAGGTTAACTTCCGAAGGAGCCATACCGATAGTGAGGTGTGGTGTGTGGTTATAAGTATGTACAAGGCTCGGCAAAACTTTCGTATAACTTAATTTTTGTATATGTTATCCATTTGTAGATCTTTGTGTTCAATGTTCTGATAAATCTTTCTGCAATGGGCGCTTTCATCTCGCTCCTGGTCGTGTAGAAATGAATATTATGGTTCTTAAACCATGTACGAACTTTCTTGTTACAAAACTCTTTTCCTTGATCTGTATTTATGTAACATGGTACTAATTTTAAAAATAGACTCGAAAGCATTCACAACCGCATTTCTTGCTGATTTCTTCTTCAGTGTTTGAACCCATGCAAATCGGGAAAAGCAATCAATGCATACAAGCAGGAAACACATGCACCCATTTTCTTTTGCATGGGATGACATATCTGCTAAATCACATTTAAAAGTGCATGAAATTGTCGGGGACTTTGATTAGATGCTTTTAAACTTTCTTTTAATGGGTTTATATCTCACATATGTAGACTTTTGCTAACCAACTTTTCACGGTTTCATGTGGTAAATTTGTATGTTTCTGCAAAGCTTTGATACTTACAAAACTAACTACTGATTTGCTAACTAAGATTTTTTTTTCTTTGCAGGTGAAAATCAACAACCATCGTGAAAATGATAACTGATTGTATTTATACCTGCTATTTTTGTTTATGACCTGTGAAATTTATATATTAGTATGGGAAGTAGTATCAGTATTTGCCAATTGCAAATGTCTCATCAGAGAAATGTTACAAGAAAAACACCACAGACAGTGGTGATATCTGTATATTCCTATTTTTGAATATTACATTGTGAATAATATCTGTGAAATAAAATGTGTAAACTTAAATGAACAAATGGTGTCGATGTGTCATGCATATTTAAGTAAGATCACTTTGAAAACATAGTGAATTCACAAACAATTTATTTAACTTTAAGATCTTAAATTTTAAACAAATCAAAATATTCGGCTGAGTTATGAATAAAATATGAATATAGAATAAAATATGGATGAGTGAAAAAAAGTGTGTATTTGAGGGGACACCAGCATATAATTAATTATTCAGCACTGTGGGAAGGAAATCTAAAGCATCTAGTCAACTAGATTTTCTGGTTATTTACAGAAATATTGTTCTTTCAACTCATGTGTGAGTGTGTATTGTGCTGTGGATATAAAATTCAACTATTTTGGAATATTCGCATTTAGAAGAGCCATTCTGGAAAGACTGCAAGTAATTTAAATTAGAATTAGAATTTCTAGACTACATACAAAAGTTGTATGTAGTCTAGAAATACATTTAAGTCTCCATTTATTTTAATTTATTTTTTAAAATACCGTTTGTTTTTTCTCTTGACTAAAATAAACTAAAAAAAGCAACAGTCAAAACATTTTGTAAAAAAAGATAACTTTAATTAGCAAAAGTAATGAAGTTTAAGATCTTAATGTAGACAAATCAAAATATTCAGATGAGTTTGTATATGAGAAAAAAAAAACTGTTTGAGGGACACCAGCATATTAATTAAATTATTCAGAAGAGCCTAAACGCTGCCACCATCTAGAGTCTACTCCACTCTATGAATTCCCAATCTTTTAATGGGAAGGAAATACCCAAACTGTACTGGAAAATTAGTACTGCCATCTATAGATATCCAAAGACAAAACTTGATGACAATGACGGATGTGTGTGTCACCCTGGGATTTTCCAAGATATCTTATCTCAAAACATCGCCCAGAATTCCATAGGCAAACCAAAACACAATGTGATGTCACAGAGACATATGTTCCCCAGAAATTTCCAAACATGTCATGATTCCTTATCTCTAAACATCATTTTAGAGATAAGGAATATCACCCACAATGCTTACGCAAACCAAACACACCAGGAAGGGGACCCCCAGCAAAATTCCAAACTCTATCTTATCACTATCCATCACTCATAACGTCATATGCAAACTATTTACTTATCTACATCTGATAACAACACACATCCACAACACTGACATGCTTCTCCCATTCACCCAACGTCCATTTGGTTTAAAGTGACACAACAATCACACACACCACAAATCCTTACTCACTAATATATCTTCCTTTTCCATTCAAAAGAAATAAGGACACTTATTTATATTACTTTTAAAGACTTTACATTACATTTACATTACTTTTACTAGAAAATTACATTACTTTTCTTCAGCTGATCACAACACACAACCACGACACTGACGTCGCTTCCCCCATTCACCTTACCCCTATCTGGTTTATGACATGAATCCCTATCCACTCATATATCTTCCTTTTCCATTCCAAACTATAGCATCACTTATTTACAACTAACAAATGACGCCACTTATCTTCATCTGATAACACACATCCATGACACTGACATTGCCTCCCCATTCACCCTACCCCTACTTGGTTCAGTGTCCCACCAATCACGACGCGCTTCCTTATCTCTAACCATCACCCACAATTCCATGCACTAACAAAACAAACGTGACGTCACACACGTTCCCCAGAAAAATTCCAAACATTCCAATCACGTGACGTCATTACGTGAACAACCGATCACGTCACGATTCCTTATTTTATCTTGATCTGGTTCAGAGTGGCCAGACTACTACTGAACTCCTTGGCCCAGCAGTTGACTTCTCTTCGAGGCCTATCTATAAATGTGGAGAAGTTCTGCTCTTTAGCTCTTCTCCTCTGGCCCTAACAAGAAGCTTAAGGTCGAGGGTTTTGAGATTTCCCTACATGGGAAATCTCAAAAGTCCTTGCATTCTTTGACCATTCTGGAGCGGAGATACTTAGGTGTCATATTCACTCCAAAGGTGAGGTCTTCTGTCCCCTCTACCTTAAAAGCTTGGCTTGCTACTTTCCCATTATCTCCTACCACGTTTTTACCACAAGTTGGTGCTTGGTAGGACGTCTCGCCACTGTCCCAAATGGACACAAGGCAGTCCGTGCAGCCTTGGCTCCGAATATTGCCAGACACCCCAACAGCATATTTCCATGCTGGGGTGAAGGATGGCAGGTGCAGAATCCCATCACTTAGATGGTTGATACCACATCTCAGGCTCTGCAGACTTACTAAATTAGAATCATCTTCCTCTCCTATACAGGCTGATTCAGAACTCTTTGGCCAAACTTTAAGGGGTGATAGAACACACCTAAACAAGCACTTTTCATCACACCTAACACAATTCATGGTCCTAACTCAAGTGGTGAAGCTCTAGAGGGTGCTTTCCAGTGAAAACTTATAAGCGCTGGTCTTTGCAGTTGTCGTTATCTCTACTGTGGAGTGCAAAAAGGATGGATTCTTTCACAAATCAGGAGAAGGCTCATATGCATTTCATTTACAGAGCTGTGGACGCAAATGCGAGGGAAGCCCAAAGACTGTACCAAGAGCGATTTCCAACCAGACGCATGCCTGATCGTAAAACCTTTCAGCAATTGCACAGGTATCTGTAAAAAATGGGCTCCTTTGTCAGCAGCATACAGGGCATGCAAGGAGTGTGAGGCCAGCATGTGTTACAGAGGAAATTCTACGTATGGTTGTAGATCGTCCCGAATGTACCACGCGACCAATTTCCCATGCCTTCATTTCCTGACATTGTACAGCCAGCGGGGTGAGTGATGATAGGAATTGTAGGGCTGGATGTCCTTATGTTGAGACTCTATCACATGTTGTCGAGTGTTGCTTTCACCCTCATGGGGTCTGAGTGCAAAGACATGACGCCATATTCGACATTCTAAACAACTGCTTTAAGAACAAAGGTTGGGAGACCATGGTGGAACCACATTATAGGACCTAAGCTGGTATCTGTAAACCAGACTTCGTTATGAATAAAAATAACGAAGTCTGGGTTACTGATGCCCAGGTGGTGGGAATGTGGTGTCCACTTATCTACTGCCATAAGAGCAAGGTGAGTTACCCGCAAAATGTTGACCTTGCCAGGCAGATACATGCTGCCCCTAACAACTGCCACCATCTCTCTATATGAGTTACAAAGATTTACAGCAATTAGGTTTAACATACAAAGACATAAAAATTATTTCCTTGAAAGCCCTACATGGCACACTAGTGGCATGGTGTTGGATAGAAACTCCTGTAATAGACTTCGGCCTAATATCTCGCCCTTCAGCACCAGAATGTATTAGCGTACTACACTTCGTACAGTAGAAAGATTTATAAAAATAAAAATAAAATAAATAACCAAATGCCTTGTCATCTAATTAGTGATGCACATGAATGGATTAACGAGATTACCACTGTTCCTATCTACCAAAACCACAGCCAAGGGAACATACTTGGCAGAATCAATGGGGAAAGAAGACCCTGTTGAGCTTGACTCTGTGAAGAGACATGAGAGGTGTAGCATAAGTGGGAGGTTGCCCCACAGCTGCCAGTGAAATATCATTACTTTTATCATTGGCAGTTTCTTCATTCCCTTCCTAACATATCGGTTATTCTCTTGGTGCAGCCTCTTTTAACACGTTGACAGCCGTAATGTTAAAAAATTTTGTGATCCCCAGGCCAACTTTTTATTTTACAATTTGCTGAAAGTAACAAAAAAAAAATCATAAAATATGATTATTTTATCTATTTCATGAAGCTAAATACATTTGTTAAGTGAGAATCATGTGTGCACCGCACAGCCTGAGAATTTTTTTACTGACTGGGCTGAGCAGTGCACATGTGATTCGCACTTCACACAAGGTCAAACTTGTGTGAAGTGCAGATAAATTTGTTATAGTGATAAATATTGTTATAAATTGCCCTAATATGGGAGACTACGAAAAAGAAAACGTCATTTAGAAGCCTTGATAAATGTTCTATCTGATGACGAACCATACGAATATTTGTTGGAAAGTTACAACAGAAGTGATCTCAGTTCTGTGTCTTCAGTCTGATTCTCTCATTGCTAGAAAGAGAATAGAAGTATCTACAACTAGTAATACCGAAGTTTTCGCTCCTAGTACATCTCAGTTTACTGCTGCTCATTCTGTAGAACAAATAATTGATGATGTTAAAAGAAATCTGCATTTGACTAATGATTCTTCCTCAGATGAAATACTAGGAAATGTGAATTCAACCGACCTACAATGGAATGAAATTACAGGTGATAATCTAAAACATTTTCAGTTTGTGGATAATAATTTCGGAATAAAACAAAATGTTATTGAAGAAATGCATGATAAACATCCTGTAGACTTTTTGCTTGTTGATGAAAGACTGCTGGACCTAATGGTACAAAAAACTAACACATACGCTCTTCAAAAACTCAGTAAGACAATTTTACCAAAAGCAAGGATAAGAAAGTGGAAAAACACAAATCCCAATGAAATGAAGATATTTTTGGGTCTGCAAATTTGGTTTGGTTTAGTGCAGATGCCAAAATTGTTTATTATTGGTCGAATAACATCCTCTATTCTACAGAAATCAAACAAGTTATGTCAAGGAATCGGTTCGATCTTCTTCTCATTAACTGGCACTTCACAGACGAGGCTGGAAATACTTCTGAAAGACTTTATAAAATTACACCTCTCATAAATCATATAAGAAAAAATTTCCAGAAAATAATGACGCATTCGAGTAATATTTGCGTAGATGAACTTTAGTTCCTTTCCGAGGTCGTCTTGCTTTTCGTCAATACATCAAGAATAAACGACACAAATTTGGCATAAAACTATTTAAATTGTGTATTGAAGATGGATATACATATGATTTCAAGATATACTGTGAAAAGACCAATAATACTAATAGTGTTCCAACTTCAATTGTTATGGGACTTTGTGAGAATCTACTTGACAATGGACGCACAATATTTGTAGATAATTATTATACCAGTATTGAATTAGTGCACAAACTTTTGAATAGACAAACACACCTTGTAGGCACTTTGAGAAAAATTCGAAAGGGAATTCCACAGGATGTTACACAAAAGAAATTGAAAAAGGATGAAATAATTGGTAAAGAAAGTGACACAGGGGTGGTGGCAATAAAATGGTGCGATAAACGTAAAGTGCTTATGTTACGAACAAAACACACAAACAAAATGAAATCCATTACAGAAAGAAATGGTAATGAAGTGCAAAAGCCAGAAGCTATTATGGACTATAACAAAAGCAAAAGTTTTATTGATCTATCTGATCAGGTAAAAGCCTATACTTCTTGTCTTCGAAGACACATTTATAATGACATATATTATAAATAAATATTTAGCACCATTGTTATTCTTTTATTCAACATTAGAAATGTGGAGATATTTAGGTATCATGTTCACTCCGAAAGGGATGTCTTCTATCCAAGTCCGCCTTGGAGTCTGCACTTACATCTCTGAGGAAAGCTCCTCTTAAGCCCCAGCAAAGGCTCTTTCTTCTATCCCACTATCTCCTACCACGACTTTACCATAAACTGTACTTGGTAGGACATATGTCTCGGTACCCAGCCGAATTGATAAGGCTGTACAGACAGCCATCCGATCATGGCTCCAACTGCTGTCCGACTGTGTACTTCCACGCAAAGGTGAAGGACAGCGGGTTCAGAGTGCCATCCCTAAGATGGCTAGTCCCCAGACAGCGTATCGCAAGAATTAAAGTCAGAAACATCCACATTTCCCATATGCATTGAGGCATTTCAGAGCCAGTTGGTCCAAGATCTTAGGAGGGCAAAGGGTTGGTTCCGTTACCAGGGCTCCCTTATCGATACTGCCACCGAAGATCATAGATGGGCTTCTAAACTCTACAATTATGGATGGTGCACCGCTAGAGTCGCATCTGGTGCCTTCACTACATCAATGGGTTAGGGATGGCACCAGGATGCTCCCAGGGTATGAATTTATTGATTTCACTAAAACTAGAATAAATGCCCTGCCGATGCAGGCCTGCACAGCTTGAGGAAGCAGAGATGACATCAGTAGTATGGTAGCCACTTCTCACAAGTTCAAGATAAGATGAGGAATCGTGACGTGATTGGTTGTTGAGCCGATGACGTCATTGTGTGTGTGACGTCATGAGTTTGGAATGTTAGAAATTTTTCTGGGGAGTATCTGTGTGTGTGACGCATCACGTTTTGTTTGCATATGGAATTATGGGTGATGATTAGAGATAAAGATTCGTGTCGTGATTGGTGGTGCCCTTCTGAAAAGATCAAGATAAGATAAGAACTCTTGACATGGGTGTGTTATGAGATGTAGATAACTGACGTCATTTGTTAGTTGTCAATATGCGATGTCATTTGTTAGTTGTTTTGAATGGAAAAGGGAGATATATCAGTGGATAAGGAGAGAAGTGTCCCACCAATCAGGTCGTGATTGGTGGGACACCTCTGACAAGATCAAGATAAGGAATCGTAATGTGGATGTGTGTTATTATAGAGTTCGGAATTTCACTGTGGCCATCGTCTGTCAGGGACATCATGTGGTGTGTTTGGTTCGCTTATAGCTTTGTAGGTGTTTTTAGAGATAAGAATCATGACCTTATGTGTTTGGAAATTTCTGGAGAACATATGTCTCTCTGTGATATCTGATGGTGTTTTGGTTTGCCTATGGAATTTTGGGAGATGTTTTTGAGATAAGATATCTTGGAATTTTCCCAGAGTGACACACATCCGTCATTGTCGTCATGTGTCTTTGGTTATCTATAGATGGCTATACTAATTTTCCAATACATTTTGAGGTATTTCTTTCCTGTTAAAGGGTGGGAATTCTTAGAGTCATGATGGCAGCAGTGATTAGTCTTTTCTGAATAATTTAATTCATGCTGGTGTCCATCAAACACAACACAAAAAAAACGTGTTTTTTCCCTCCAAAGTTAATCAGTATCAGTTGAAACTGACATCACTAAAAGATATCCACAAATGAGGAGCCCGCTCACCTCCAGTAGCCTGAGCAGACATCTTCTGGAAGAGAGGGGGATGAAGGGTTATAGTATGGGATGGGGGGTATTGCAGGGAAGATCCCTGTCACCCTCTTGATGACCTTTTCACTTCCACCACCTAATGTTATTTTTTCCCCATCCCAACAATTTTGGACATATGAGTGAGAGAAATAGTCACATGGTCTAACATCAAAAACACCTTTTGAGGATAAAATACTTAACATAATAAGGACAAATAATACAGAATACCCTTCGAGCCACAGAGATAAGATTTGCCCTATGATGTCTCAAAGTAAGATAATCTCACATCAACATCATATCCAACAGCATGTAGAAACATGTCCGGGAATCAACTACGCGAAATTTTCATTTTGGAAGGAATGGTCAGGTAAACAGTACTATAAGGAAAAACAAAAAAAAACAAGTCAAGTGTCTTTGCAGTTACGCCAATTCGTTCATCCAGTGCAGCTATTGTATTGTGTATTTGTATCGTATTGTGTATGCAGTGTTTTGTATCCAGGAAAGTAAAGTAAAATAATGGGTGAGCCACAAGTCATTGAAATTTTCTTTCTTCAGGAAAATAGCACGAGACAAAACTCTTCACATAGCTCTAAAAGGATGGAAACCGATTATTATTTTAGAAGACACGTACATTGTGATGTATTTATCCAGGACCACTTGGAAAAAGTTATGCAGGAAGGGGTCTGATATCCTCGGCTACTTGCAAAGAAGAGTTGACTACGAAATGGACCTTGGTGAGTGTTATATTCTGAAATGCCAAGAAGTGGAACTAGTACTTGATGATACAGGAGGTGATGGAAGTAAAGTTTTTTCTATTAGTTGTGAAGAAACTGAGAGATTTTCACCAAAAATGTATGACATTGATAATCATTTACTATTTTTGGAAACTGAATTACCAGATATTCGTATCATGGGGAAAATTATTGCTAATCATTTAAATTCATCAATGGTAAAATTAGACTTTCAAGATTTTATCTAATTTGATAAAGATTCTTTATTTTGGGACATTTACAAACATTTTGCAAAAACGTTTTATGTGTATTTGGTGACAAAAGAATACACAGAATGTTTAGGGAGGCATGGTGTCATTTCCAGACTGACACAATATCAAATGTATGGAAGTGTGCTTACCATGGTATCTGTTTTAAACTCTTTTGCACGACCAGTTATTTTGATGTAATGTAATCAAGAAACAGTGAGTAACAAAAATTTTATTTGGAAAATGTTAAGAGTCTAAACTAAATATTGTGAAATATTTTTAGGTAATTACATGTTTTGAATTTTTCTCAGTGAATATACTTGTAAATAGTAATTCAGCAAAATAAAATATGCAGTTGTAAATTTAAATGAACAAAGATGTGTGCTTTTGTTGTTGTTTTTCCACAGTGAATTTTTTATTCAGTTATTCTGATTAGAACTTGCTATTTAAATCCACAAGTTTATACCTTAATGCAATTTTGTTTATTTATTTAAAAAAAAAAATCACTACTGTGAAATTAATGCCAGGTACAGGGAAAAAAAAGTGTTGAAAACTGATATCCATGTATTGATTATTTTAGAAATTGTCTAATGCTACCTATTGACATTATTTGAGTTATCTGAAAACAATTCGTTCACATAACCGAAAATCCAAACTGTTAGAATTTGGTTGTTTTAAAGAGATATAGCAGATAATTAACCCAAAAACGTGACTTACAATTCCTAAAGTTTGGTACAGATAAAATGTTTGTACTCTCCAGATAACACATATACAAATTTTACCTTTCTCCACAGAAAGTAAGATAAAAACACACCAACAGTATGCAAAAAACATGTCATTGAGTCATCTGCATGAAAGGTTCATTTTTGAAGGAACAGTCAGGGTAGGGCATATAGTAAGGGTAAACAGTACTGTAAGAAAAAACAGAGTGGAGTGACTTTGGACTTAAGGTAGTCGTTCATCCACTGCAGCTGCTGTTTTGTGTTTGGTAATGTAAAAATAACAGGTGAGCCACAAAATTCTTTGTTTCTTTGTGAAAAGTTCTAATTGTTTAGAATTTTGTAACAGAAATATAACATAAAATATAAGATCAAAGCTAATAATAATAATAATAACTATTTATTTGTGGTGCCATATGAAGTAATCTAAGAAGAATAAAGTAAAACGATTATGAAAAATCGACAGTTATCAGTGGAATAATTGGTCAATTTCTTTTGAATAAGACTTCGAATTTATTTCCTAAAGAAATGCATATTTCTGATGGAATTATTGTAAGATAAGCATTGACAAAATCACTTTGTAGTTGGAAAGAATTACCTGAAAGAGTTAAAAAACAGAATTCTTGGTTAATAAAATATAATGATCAGCTGAAGTGGGAAATTGGTTCACTATCTCTGGAAAAACTAAGTAATTGGATGATAGAATCAATATGCAAATATCAAATATTGCTCGCCAAAGGAAGAGAAAAATCAAAAACATTAACGAGGTTAATAGGGAGGCCTGTTCTTGATTTAAATGAAATTGGTTGCCTAAAACGTGAAAACATAACGTGTACTTTTAAATGCTTTTGGAAACATAACGAAAGCTTCTGTGCTTTTAATAATTCTCAGAAATATGCATATTGGTTTCGAAAAAATAAATATGCAAACCTTAATTTTACTACAGTAATAAATTCCCAACGATCACTAAATGAAATTAACTTTCAGATTAGAGTCACATTGTCAAAACATTGTCATCATGTGGAAATTCCATCATGTGGAATTTCCACATGATGGAAATTCCACAAGCATGGGAAGAACCTTTGAACAACAGTGCAAATTTAACAATAAGATTTAGGAACAAAAAAAAATTGTATTTTTCACTTTATTTATTTTCCGTATGTTAGATTCAGTAAATACAATTGTAAATAATATTTCATTCAAATAAAATGTGTAAATTTAAATGAAGAAATTGGGTGTCATTGATGCATTATACAAATTTAAGTAAGACCATAACATTTTTTTTTCTCAATGTGAAATTTCAGGTGAAAAAAAAAAAGAAACTAATCAGACTTTTTTTTTTTTGAAAATCCACTCAGTGAAACTGTGTCAACTCTTGGAAGCAAAAGGAAATGGGTATTAAATTAATAAGCAGAATTTTAGTGAAGAATATTTCACCTGAAAAGTGACAAAAAAATAAAGAAGTCTCGTAGCATGCAGATAACAAGTGAATCAACATGCATATATCATAAAATACTCGCCATTGGAAGAGAAAAATCAAAAAACATTAAAGAACTTAATAGCCAGACCTATTCTTTATTTAAATGATACCAAATGATAAAAACAATATGTGCATGAATTTCAAAACTTTGAAAAACCTGATGAATTTCTTGTTTGCTGTGATCATAAATATTTATTTGAGGGTAAACATGTTTTTTTTTTCTTTACAATTTTTCTTTATTTCTTTCTGAGCTAATTTTCATTTGAAATAATAAATAATTATTTATTTGTATTGGAAAGAATATCTAATATAATAATTGTGTTAAAATATATATATAAATATCCCTACTGTGAAATAAATGTCAGGCTGAGAGGACAAGTCAATTGGAACTAACGGAAATGAGTTTTACATATTTGAACTATGTAAAAACCATAGTTCAACTTGTTTTGAAATGTCACATGGAGAAAAATTACATGAATTACAAGTAAGCACTAGTCGCAAATCATACACTATGAACATCAGCGCAAATGTTAAAGCAGAAGAATAAGAAAAAAAAAAAAATACTGTCTTTTTCACTTTATAATTTCTGTATGTTAGATTCACTAAATACAATTTGTTAATATTACAGGCAAATAAAAGGTAACATAAAAATTAACAAAGTATATATATCACAGAGCTAATATTCATTTGAAATTCCAGTTTCCTAGCTACACAAAATGTAAACAAACAAACAACATCTACTTGAAAACAGTAAGTGTATAAAATCCTTAATCAGGAATGAATAATTTTAGGATGTGTCATCACAATCATGTAAATGCTAATCACTTAGTCATATATAAGTATTTGAAAAACATCCAACCTTCGAAAAATGATACCTTTTGAACAATACCACAACTCATATATTACAGGATGTGATTAATGTAATCCATAGTGTGATAGAGGTCGAAAACTAAACCGGAAATGAGTCATCTCCAAGAAAACTAACGGAACCAAACGGGTGGAAATCTAAACAATGTAGTGAACTATATTTTCTGGTTATTTACAGAAATATTGTTCTGTGTGAGCGTTTACCGATTGCTGGCGGATATATTAGTCAGGAAAAGACAGTTTCATGTTACACTCACCACCTTGGGAATAAAAACACAGTATGACCCAATGCTAAGGAATTAACGGTGTACCAAATGGACAGAAAATCTAAGGAACAAAAGTCAAATAGTTTTTCAGGTTATTACAGAAATTTTGTTCTTTCAAGATTGTGTTTTTGTGTGTTGTGATGTGGATTAAATTCAACTATTTTGGAATATCTATTTGAATTAAGAAGAATCATTCTGGAAAGACTAAGTAAATTTAAATTATTATTAGAGGAATTGAAGGTAATTAATAGTCATATTGGTTTAAAAAAAAATAAATGTAAGCATTAATTTACTACAGCAATAATTGGAACTCTTGGTTCCCATGGGAACCAAGAGTTCCAACCTAAACACACGATTTCTCACCTAAGTACAACAAAATTGGCGACCGGATAAGAAGATATCTTTAAGAAAAGACTTAATGAGAAATCTACAGCGTTGGAAAATAAATTCACATACATTTTATTTATTTATTAATTTTGCTCAGTTATTCTGTTAGAATATGTAGTTAAACTGAATTTTAAAAGTAAAATATAGAAAATAACCAATCAATTTGAAAAGAAAAAAAATTCACTTGTCAGAATTCAACAGCATTCAGTAATTCGAAACTGGAAATAACACTTACCCTAAACAAATCGGTGCATAGACTTACCACCAAGCTTGGGAAAATATAGCAAGAGCAACTGTGGAAAAGAATTAATACAGAGAACCAATCAGATAGTAATCTAAATTAAGTAGTCAACTAGCTTTTCTGGTTATTTACAGAAATATCTTTCAACTCCTATGTTTTGTGTGTTTTTGTGCTGTGAATATATGTTAGCCCCAGTAGCCTATAATGAGAAGTCAACTGCATTTTCAGACTTGTGTTTGTGTTCTGTGCTGTGAATATATGTTAAAATCAACAATTTGGAATGTTCATAAAACCTAGATAGTTCCAGTATGTTCCCATTCTGGAATGAAATGCAAGTTAATTTTTTTTTAACTTAAAAATAACAATTAATATTGTAATTTCAATAATCACTGCTCGTATGTTTTGGTAAGTGTAATTCTAATACTGAATAGTTTTTGTTTTTTTTTCATAAGAATAATCATAGGATACATATCAAAGTATCAACCTGGATACATTAGCGACTTTTCATGTCAAAATTGTGTGTGTGTGTGTGAAGGACACCAGTGAAGGCATTTCAAATCCTACTGGTTCAGGAAGACCTTAGGAGAGCTAAATGTTGGTCCCATTACTAGGACTCCCTGTTTGAGACAGCCGTTGCAGAGCATAGGAGGTGGGCAACCCCCCTATATAGCTCTTTTGGATGGTGCACCCCTAGGGGAGTCGCACCTGGTGCCACAACTACTGACAAGCAACATAAAACCCGATGCTGCAAGGTGGCAACACCATCTCCACTTGCATTAGTCATAAATGTTTGGCACAACTGGCAGGACCGAATTTTTGGCTTATTTTCCACCAACTGAGACTGTGCAATTTCAGCCACGGTAGGCCTAGAAGTGCACGACTTCAAAACACCCAGTTAAGTCCAATGCCGCTATTCGCATGGAGCGAGACAAAGCGTGCTGGACGGCCGAGGAAGAAAAAATCCTCGATGCTGACAAGATTGAGCTAATTAAGAAAGGCATCAAGAATCTGAATGAGGCCGTGTCGAAGGTGCTCCGACATCTAACGTTCAACTCCATTAAAAGCAATAGGAGGAAGGACAGGAAATAGGAGTGCACGACTTCAAAACACCCAGTTAAGGCCAATGCCGCAATTCGCATGAAGCGAGACAAAGCGTGCTGGACAGCTGAGGCAGAAAAAATCATCGCTGCTGACGAGATCGAGCTAATTAAGAAAGGCATCAAGAATCTGAACTAGACCCTGTCGAAGGTGCTCCCACATTTAATGTTCAACTCCATTAAAAGCAATAAGAGGAAGGCCAGCTACATGCAATTAATCCGAGATAAGCTACTGAATGCAAGGGAGGGAAGGGAAATATCTCCGTACCTCCATCTGCATCCTCCACCAGCGCAGGAAGCTCTGATAGCAGGCTTGCATCATCATGCGATCAATCTCCTGTTTCCAGATACAACCACTCCATCCTAAAGATCATCAGCCACCATCTCACAGGAGAGGATATGGCTGGTGATTTGAACCAACACCTCCAACAAGAGTTCACCGAGCACCTTCAGCCAGCTTTTCATCAGCTGCCGCCCCGTCCACAGCCCAGCATCTCCAAAAGAAAACAGATGAAGAGGGCATTTGCCATGATGCAGGCCAGTCACCCCTGGAAGTCCAGCATGAACAATTTGTAGAGCATTGGAGACCTATCTTCTCCTCTCCTCCTCAGAATGCGACAAGCTCTCGGTGGCGAGATCCATTCTGGAGTCCCTCCTCTACGGTCCACTATCAGCAGAACTGTATACAGATAAGGCCGTATTCATGTGTGTACGTACTGTGCGGTAGCACATGGCCCCCAAAGTGCAAAAAATTGAAAAGAAAATCGATTAACACGTTCGCTGCCACGCTACTTCGGCATAGTCTGTTCCCATACGCCAAGCAATTTCATTTCTTCAAAGTAGGTACGGTGATCTCGTTCCCGGCAGTAAGCATCATACGAGTATACTCATAGTTGGCTTGTGCAGAGCATATACCATCTATGGGAATACACAGTTTGATGCTAGCTCCACAAGCAAGCATTTTCACTTCTTCAAGGTCTATACAATAATCTCGTTGCAGGTGGTAAGCGTCATACGAGTATACTCGTATCTGGTTTTACCAACTACAAGTATACTTGTAGTTGGCAGCGAATGTGTTAATTTTTTTTAAAATATTATATAAATTAATATTGTAATTATTATATAGAAAAATATATGTACAGTAACCCCCCAATTTACGTAAATTCGCAGTTACAACTACTAGTGCGTATGAACATGTTTGCATCTTTTGCATCTTTGACATCCATTGCACTATGCAACAACATAATGTTAAGTAGACATGGCTTTCACAACAAATGTAACGAATAGTAACAGGTGACAGGTTACCAGTAAATGCCAAGAGCACAAAAGCCGTAACATTCAAACTGAAACCTACCAATTAGAAATAAGGACTCTAAACAATTCCTCCTTTTCTCCGACCCAGTAGTCCATGCCTCGCGCAGTTAGTTTAATCACTTCTTTATCACCATTAGTGTTCGTTCTTTATATACCCTTAAAATGGATTCAAAATGCAAAACCGAATGTGCTGGTAATAATCTGAAAAACAAAGGTCTGCAATTACTTTAGAAGAAAAGTTGAAAATAATTTCTATGTATGACGACAGGAAAATTATATCAACAATAGCTCGGGATATGAATCGACCTATTTCGACAGTGAATACGATAGTGAAGGATAAAGTTTGCATTGTTGAAAGCATGAAAGGCGCGGTAACGTTGAAGTGCACAATCATTACCAAGAAGAGGCTGGACCCGATTTCAAAAATGGAGAAATTGTTGTCTCACTGGATCGAGGATCTGACACAGAAGCGAATACTGATTATCCAGGAGAAAAGTCTTTTCATAAAGATTTACAAGAGAATGCCAGCATCACAGAGAGGGAGAGTACATTTAAAGTGCTGGATGGTTCGAACGATTCAAGAAGCGTACAAATCTACACAGCATCAAAGTCACAGGTGAGGCAGCAAGCGCAGATACAGATGCGGCAAGTAAATTTCCCAAAGTTCTAGCAGAAATAATTGAGGAGGGGGAATATTTGCCTGAAGAAATATTTAATATTGATGAAACGGCTGTTTTGGAAGAGGATGAAAACACTGACATTTATTGCAAAAAAGGAAAAATCTATGCCTGGATTCAAGGTCGCAAAAGATCGGATCACTGTTATGATTGACGGCAACACTTCAGGGGACTTGAAACATAAACCGCTTACAGTGTACTATTCCCAGAGACCGCGGGCCTTTAAGAACATTGACCCGAGGCTTCCCATAATCTGGAAATCCAATACCAAGGCTTGGGATACACGTGTGCTGTTCGCAGACTGGTTCAATAACCACTTCATTCCCCAGGTGAAGGAATATTGTGCCAAGAAAGTATCCCGTTTAAAGTGCTTCTCCTCCTGGACAATGCCCCCAACCACCCGGTAGAGTTGGATCATTCTGACGTAAAAGTTGTTCATCTGCCTCCTAGAACCACCGCACTGATGCAACCTATGGATCAAGGGGCTATTGCGACTTTCAAAGCCTACTATCTGCGGTGCATGTTTTCCCAAGCAATCAAGGCAATTGATAGTGGCGAGGGCATTACTCTACGTGATTTTCGGAATATCCTTGACGCTATCAAAACCATTGGGATGGCATGGGATGAAGTCAAGCAGACAACAGTGTACACTGTGTGGAAGAAATTGCCCAGAAATGGTGCCAAATCATTTAAAGGAAGGAGAGCAGACAATGACTGATACGGTTGAGTTGACACAAAAATTACAGCAAGCAACAGACGTGTGTGCAACTGGCAGAGCAATTAGAGCTGGACGTGGATAACGTTAATGATAACGAGCTTCTTTTGCCTCACGATGAAGAAGCTTACTAATGATGACCTTATTTAGTTGGAGGCATTCCAAAATTCCAAAGAAAATACTATACCGATTGAACCGCCAACTCCAGACATTAAGAAATTTACAACAAAGGGGCTTTTAACCTGATAGACATGGTGCTAGCAAAATTAGAATCGATGGATCCGAACACTGAGCAATTCGAGAATGTTGTTGGCTGTATCCATTCCGATATATCTAGCTACAAGGCCATCTATGATGACAAAGAGTGTGTGACCACACAATCTGCTCGATGTTGTGAGATGCTGCTCACAACATCAAGACTGCCGGATCATCGACATCTCTGGCTTGTAGAAATTGGTTTTCCACATTCATTGCAGTGGCGTCTTTTCTTTCTCTTCAGGGCAATGCCAGGATGGATGACAGGCACATCACCAAAGTGCCACATGCCTCAGACTGGTCAGGGCACTGCCCATCAGGTGTGCAGCCAAGACAAATGCTACAGATTTCTAACCATTTTTTTATTTATTTTTATTGAAATTCCTATTTTAATGTGCAGTAGTACACTTACATGTCCTGAAGGACACCAAGTAGGCCGAAGCCTTTAAAAGAGTTTCATCCAATGCCAGTTTTTGTAATTATGGTTGTCATATGCTGGCGGTAGTGCCAGGCCACCAGTGTATCCTGCAAGACCCTCAAAGATGTAATTTGGAAGTCTTTGTTGGTAATACGTACAGGATGCAGGTTCTTGAAAATATAATAAGGCTCGATCCTTTTGATTTTGCGTTTTATGCAAGAGGCATCAGAAAAGTTACCACAGAGATAACTGGCTGGTGACAGCCAAGTGTTTATAGCAATGTCGCTTTATGATCCTTCAATGTCGGCTCTTCCTATCATTGTGAAGTAGAATTCGCCAAGCATTGGATTGTTCATCCACTAATATGGAACGTCAGCTAGGATCAGACCATCATGAGACAGGTTAGTTTTACCTTGCTGATCACTAGCTGTTGCAATAGTAATCCTGCTCAGTACCAGAGGAACCGCACGTTCGGACACTTGGTACATGTGCTTGGTCAAGTGACCAGTGGTGCGAAGTTATCATCCAAGGGATTATGACCGAACACAGCTATGTAAGAATCCTGTCCAGCCACTGCAACAATACCGTTTGTGCCTCATGTTTTAAAAGGCAGCACTAGCCAGAGTTGCTTTCATACTGTCATAATGCAATTGCTCTGACAATGAGGCTACTAGAACGGAAGCACCATGGTAGCTGTTTAGACTATGCAGCAGCTGCTTCCTATGCAGCACCATTCAGGTGTGACATGCAGGCACCCACACCGAGGTACTGGTCTGGGAGTCATGCTTAGAAGAGCAGCCACCATATTATCTTTTGAGACTCATCCTCTGACTGGGAGATTTGTCTCCTCCGAGAGACACTTCCCTGGGCACCAAATATACAGAGTATTTCCATGTCATTAGGAAAAAGAATACTCTATATACGAAGCATTTCTGTGTTCTGCTTACTAAAGAAAATTATTGTCACATTCGGATAGGAGTAAAACAACGAGTCGAACGAATACTATATATACGTAGCATTTCCATGTCCTGATTACTGAGGAACGATGATGTAAAAATTAGGACAGCAATAAAGGAACAAATACTCTATACACAAAGCATTTGTGTTCTGCTTAGTGAAGAAAATTGATCATTCAGATAAGAATAAAGGAAAGACTGGAATGAATAACATATATATGCAGCATTTCCATGTCCTAATTACTAAGGAAAGTTCATCTCATATTAAAATAGGAATAAACGAACAGCTAGAACGAATAACGTATATTTGAGGTGAGTGGCGAGGCTAGCTGGTGAACGGACGTGCTATCGGAGAGCTCCTGAGAGATTTGTGTTTTTTTTGTTGATATATTGATGTTTTGGATTCAATTTAATGGACTCAAGTGTGTAATTTTGGTATATTATTGGAGCTTTATTAGCGTGGTTAGTGTACTAAAGTGTTTTATAACATAATCTATGTCGGGAAGTCACCGCTAGATGAATTCGTAATGTGTAGTGTTCGTGCAAGCTCCAGATAAGATAAGTATCATTTTCAGTTATCAATACAAATTACTTAATATTGTGTAGTTTTGTTTTGTTTGCCTTGCGTATTTTAGTGCGTCTATTTTTGGTGTGTTATAACGTATAATTTGACAAAACACGTTGCAAATAAGTATGGCACCTGTGCGAATGAAAATGGCGGCCAGTAATGAAGGTTCGCCATCGTTATCAAAGAACGGTAGCATAAAAGAAATGAATCAGTGTACTAGCTGTGAAATGTACGTTTTGCGGAGTGCGGTCGGACTGTGGTTAGATAATAATAAAGGATTGAATGTGTGTAGAAAATGTAGGGAGAATGAGGAATTCAAGTGTATTTCGGATCGTGAGTGTGATATTTTTGTCAACCTTCAGAATGAAGGAAATAGGGAAATGACAAGAAACGGCAAGGTTGTACATGAAAATTGTGAGAGTGTGAATGTAGACAGTGTGAATGATAGTATAAATGGTTTCTCAGAGAACAAAAAAGATAAGATAGATGCATTGAGTGAGATCGCGTTGTTGAATAGTGTGATAGAAAGAGCAAAACAGCAGCTAGAGTGCATGAACAAAAGTAGACTGAATGAACCAACCAATAATAAAAGGTATGACAGGAAAAATAGACGTATGAATGTGAACATGAACAAAATGAAGGATAGAGTGCTGTATGGAGACTCGTTAGTACGAGGTGTGTTAGTAGAGGATTTGACAAAATCGTACCAACCTGGTGCGACCATAAAGGACGTAACTGAGTCTATTAGAGAGCAAAAGGAAAGGGTGAAAGAAATGATTGTTGTGGCAGGTACGAATGATTTGAAAGGAGATAAAATGGAAATGATAGAAGACCTGAATGAATTGTTTGAGGTAGCAAAAGAAAAGAGTGAGAGAGTTAGAATTATTAGTCTTTTGCCACGGTATGACAGTGAAATGTTTAAAAGGAGGGCTATAATTGCGAATGACTTTATGCGTGGGTTATGTATGACGAGTGGTGTGGAATTTGTGGATGTGTGGAGTGAGTTTGATGGGCGAAAGGATCTATATAAGATGGATGGCTTGCATTTGAATGGTTACGGTGTAAGAAGACTTGAGAAAGTGTTGCTGAATGTAGTGGATGTGCAAATTCAGGGAAATTAGATTTGTTAAGGGGGGGGGGAATAGAGATACAGTCCTTATGGAGGCAGTTGAATGTAAGAATGAATATAATATGCCAGAGCAAATAAGGACAACAAATCTGAGTGGGATAGTTAATATAAGGCATCAAGTTAGGGTTGGGGCTAATGGGGGTCTTAAATTCATGTACACTAATACTAGGAGTATTAGGAACAAGAAGGAAGAGTTTTTGGCCATGGTTGGCACTTCCAGACCACAGGTTATAGGTATTAGTGAAACATGGCTGACTGTAGATGATATAACTAGTGGGATTGAATGTGATGGGTATAGTGTGTTCAGGAATGACAGAGAGAATAAAATGGGGGGAGGAGTATTGTTGATGATAGCTGATGAGCTCCAGCCAAGGAGAATAGAAGTTGAATTGCAGGATAGAGAAAAGAGCACATTTGAGGCCATTTGGTGTGAGATTGTGGCTAGCAGAACTAAATATACAATTGGGTGCTGCTATAGACCAGGTGATGGAAAAGATGGTGGTGACAGTATGCACAAGCAAATAGAAGAAATGGGTGGAAGGAGGGTGATTATTATGGGAGATTTCAACTATGGTCGCATTGATTGGAGTGAGGAGAGGACACACGGGAGGAAGGAACTGGATTTTATGCGGTTATTAAGGGATAACTATCTGCGACAGCATGTAATGGAAAATACTAGGGGTCAGAGAGTGCTTGACCTAGTAATTACATCTGAGGATTTGGCTGTAACAAATATGACCACATTGCCACCAATCGGTGAGAGTGATCATAGGGTCATAACTTGGGAGGTGGCTAAAGGTGTACAATTTTCAATTAAGACAGGGTACATGTGGAATTATCGGGCTGGAAAGTATGACAAGCTTAGGTGTTTGATTGGTTCAGTGCCATGGCATGTACAACTGCAAGGACTAGAAGTTGATAGTGCATGGGACGTAGTTAAGAAGTGCTTGCATGAAGCAATGGCTGACTGTATACCTAGAGTCCGAATAATAAATCAAGTAGGGGTTAAATGGATGAATAACACCATTAAGCTTGAGTTGCAAAAAAAGAAACAACTATGGAGGGAATTTAAGGAGAAGGGTGACCGGCAGGCACATGAACGGTATAAAGCGCAGGCCAGAAGGGTGACGAGTGTGGTAAGAAAAGCAAAAAAGGATTATGAAAGAACATTGGCCATGCAGGCTAAAGAGAATCCTAAACAGTTTTTTAGATATGTAGCAAGTAAAAGGAAAAATGTACATGGCAGATTGATTTTAAAGAATGCCGATGGTAGGGAGGTAACTGAATCAGTTTAAATAGTTGAGTTACTGAGTGAGCACTTTGCAAAAGTATATCATCCAGGTGGTGACATTGCAGAAACGAATAAACCAGTAGATTATACGGGAATTGTGGTTAATGAAGTGGAGGTGAGTAGTCTATTGCATAACCTCAATGTCAATACATCTGTGGGATTGGATGGTATACCAGCTCGTGTTGTACGAGAAGCAGCTAAAGAATTGTCAGTACCCTTGACCATTTTGTATAATTTGAGTCTCGGGTCTGGGTTAGTCCCGAGCGGGTGGAAAGAGGGGAAAATAGTTCCACTGCATAAAGGTGGTTCCAAGACTGCTGTTGTAAATTACCGACCAATTAGCACATCAGGAATCATTGTCAAGGTCTTAGAGAAATTAGTCAAGAAAAGAATACAGGATTGGATAGATGAAAATGGGATATTGTATGGGGGACAACATGGTTTTGTGAAGGGTAGATCATGCCTCAGTAACTTGCTCACGTTTTATAACACAGTGACGGCTGAACTGGATAGGGGTAATGGGTTTACAGTGATACTACTGGACCTTGCCTTTGATAGGATACCACATGGAACCCTAATCAGTAAACTGGAGCAGATGGGTATAGATATAGGGTTGGTGAGATGGATAAGAGGGTGTTTGAAGGAGAGATATCAAAGAGTGGTTTATTCAGGAGTGGAGTCTAAAAGACGACTTGTGACTAGTGGATTGCCACAGGGCTCTGTTCTTGGACCACTGCTTTTCAATTTGTTCATCAATGATATTGGAAAGTATCTGAGAGGAAGTGTTCACTTGTTTGCTGATGATGCAAAGTTGGGTAGAGCAATTGTGAGTGCACAGGATGTCAAAATTTTACAGGATGATTTGGACAGTTTGGAGGACTGGGCTAGGAAAAATGGATGTCAATTTAATGTGGCAAAGTGTAAGGTTATGCACTTTGGGTGAAAAGAATAGCAGCAATATATCGCATTGGTGGAACCATACTCCAGGAGATTGATGAGGCCAGGGATTTGGGAGTGTTGGTGGATAGGAAGTTGAAGTTTAGGGGGGCACATTGCAAAAGTAACTAAAACAGCTCACCAAATCACTTGGCTTCTGAAAAATACTTTAACATGCAGAGACGAACAAGTTGTTGTTCCTCTGTATCGAGTCTTGATAAGACCCCACCTGGACTTCTGTGCCCAGCTATGGGCACCAGGGTTTCTTCGTGATGGAGAGCAAGTGGAGAAGGTCCAGAGACCAGTGACCAAGATGATAGCAGGTCTGTGGAATGAACCTTATCAGAATAGGTTGAAGATTTGTGGGTTGCAGAAATTGGACGATAGGCGAAGGAGGGGTGATATGATTGAGACATTCAAATTACTGAAGGGTTTTTATAAGATTGATCCAGAAGATATTTTTGAAAATATGACTGGTGGTGGGAGGACTAGGGGCCATGCATGGAAGCTGGGCAAGAGCGTGGTTGACAAGGGTGTTAGAGCTAGGTTCTTTACTTGGAGAGTGGTAAATGAGTGGAATAAGCTTCCAGAGTCTGTTGTGGGTGCTACGACCGTGAATGAGTTCAAGGCAAGGTATGATAGATACTGTGTGAATGTTGAATAGTTGTTCTTGACATGATGTTAGGGCCTCCCTCGATGAGTCTGTCGACTCCTTGGAGTTTCCCGGAACAATAATAATAATATATATATATATATATACACACACACACACACGCAGTATTTCTCTGTTCTGCTAAGTTTTTCGTATTCTATTTTCATTATTACACCTTGTCTTGCTTGTGTTCCTTAACAATCATGTATTTCCTATTGGTAGAGGAGTCTCAATATACAGCAAACGCAACCACATTTCAACGGCTCAAGGTAGTATGGAGAACGACATCGTTCTTTGAGGTTAACCATCCCTTCCAAGGGGTGATCAATCTCAAGGTAGTTTGGTCAGTGCAATCATTCTACTTCGAGGTTCACCTTCCCAGGCTTTCCACTCATATCTAATAAATATATTCTCTACAGATATGTACACAGTTAGCTTGCAATGTATTTAACTCATTGTTCTTTCGTTTTTGCATGTTGTCCTGCTTGAGATACTTACGAATCATTAATTTTTCTCATATTTCAGGTATACTGATCAATCTTTCTGATAAATATATTTACTACCGATTGTTCATAGATAGTACCGTTCCATTTCAAACCAATTTTAAATTATGGATCTGAGAGCAGGGTCAGAAGCAAAATCTCTCGACCAAAGACTAAAGACTAGTTATGAGAGTCCGCAGTAAGATTAGGGGCATGAACGGAAGGTATCAATGGCAATATCACATTAAAAACCGAGGGTATTAGGAAAGAACTTGACATTGTCAGCATCCAGGAATGAGTTGGCAGAGCAAATCTCAGGTGATATGGTCAATTAAACAGAATGGGTGAGGAAAGATTAGCAAAACAAGTGTTTTCTGCCAGGTTGGCAGGAACAAAAAAAACCAATGGAAGACCAAGATATAGGTGGATTGATATGGTAAGAAGTGCCTTAGAAGACAGAAATATAAGATCTGATAATAATATCAGTCTTGACAGGTAACAGATTGATTTGGAGGAAAATTGCAGATAAGAAAGAAGTTAGTAATTATGTATATTTTTCATGTAGTACTATCATATCCTGTACACCCCTTGAGGGTACATAGCAGGAATTTGATGATGAAAGTCTTTTTACAATTGAATAACCAAACAAATATTTTAAATTTACAACAGATTATTGTAACATTATTACAGAAGCATCAAACATACTTGACATTAAGCCCAATCATGGATATGACTTCATTAACATTAGAGGAATAACAATTCATTTAGAACTAATCAAACTTAGGAGAATTAACTTTGGTAGAGCTGGTAAAGCTTTCTGGAATGATACAGTTTCAATCCATTATGAAAAATATTATGAATTTCAATTTTGTTCTTAGTGGCCGTTGCATTCTTTTCATTTCATACAGAAGGAATGTTACTATTATGTGACACCTCCAGGGAGTCCATAGACTCATCTAGGGAGAGTGTGCTAACAGCATCGAACGATTGATCCTTTCCAACTACTAACCGCAATCAAACTTGCTTAACTTTTTGTGTGAGCCATTAATAGCAAAGGCTCTGCCAATCGACCAACCTTTGCTCATTAATATGAAACTGTTCCTACTTTCATAACAGTATCAAGCAGTAAAGCTTCACTTAATCACAAAATAACACTGTTTTCCATGAAAATACATAACTGAATGCAATACTTTCATATAAAATGTGCAAAATTGAATGATTAAACAATTAGAATGTTACCAACAGTTCTTAATATCTATTTCAGTGTAAGAAACTTCACAATGAGAACTTTCAGCAACATTATAATAAAATTGCTGAGTGACATTGTACAGGTCTGATTTCCATTCAATTTAGAAGACACGCAAGTTCAGAAATAGAGTACATTCATATAATTTCAGCAAACACTAGCGCCATTAATCATCAGAAACAATTGTTTTGTTATATAGGCAAGTTTAGGTATTTTTATTAAGCCATACAGAAATTATAGGATTTCTTCATTTCGATGTTTAAATACATGTACGTTCAATTACATCCCATGCAAAGGTTATTTAGGGACATTTCTGTTGACAGCATAGTAATAAGTTTGTCAGATAGCATTCAGAATGTTTTCTTTAAACAACAGTAATGATAACACTGATCTGGTAATTAATGGCAATGCAGTTGTGCTAGTAAGTTTAGTTACTTTTTATTATTATTATTATTATGCGTAGGAACTATGGGATTTCTTCATTTCACAATGTTTAAATACGAGCAAGATGAATTATATCCATAATCTTAGGCATAACAGTTGAAATTTTCATTAATGGCATAGTAGAGGAATGTAAGGATACAGAATTTACATTTTTTTTTTTTTTTTGCCTTGCCTTCCACACAGCAAAAACTCACTGTGAATGTCTTTCAGATAACTTCTTAGATAATTTCTTCATATAAGAGACAAATCAGTGTTTCATATTAAACAGATATAAATTGAATTAATTTATATATAAATTTAGGTGTTACTTTTTTTTTTACAATGTGGGATATCATCATATATTGAAATTTATAGCCACTGATCACCACAATAAGGAAGACCATTTGTGTGAGAAGAGCACATGAAAAATCCTCCAAAGAAGCAACTGTTATGCTAGCTGATATAGTTACAAGAGTCCAACAAAATTCCACCTGCTTTTCAGGTTGAGGTTACTTACTCCAACTATACCAAATAATTATCCAACTGGGACGTTTAGAAATCTTGAATCAGGAGTCTGGATGAAAAAAGTATGCTTTAATTGTTACTTTCCATAAGCAACAAATACCACTACTTTGGCATTTCTGATATCACATAATCCTGTTCTAAGTTAAGGTCAATGGCCATTTAAGAAGTATTTCAATGATTACTTTTAGATTACCATTGCATTCAATATGTACCTATGCAAATGATATGAATATTTAATGTGACATTTCAAAAAATAAAATTTTGAACATGATAGTAAAAAATTGGATATTGTTGTAGATCAGCACTGAAGAGAAAGTAAAGCATCTAAGACAAAACCAAAGCAAGCTGTTTCTAGCTCTAACAGGATTGTATACTCATATCTGCAAGAGAATCTTTAAATCTGGGCACTGTGCTTTCTGAACAGCCTTTCCCTTGACACAAGCTTGCTCAGGCATTATTTATATATTATATCACCTACCAGTTCATACTGCAATTTTCACTTCATTGATAGATACAACTGGCATGATCCCCTCCTTCCTCGGCCTTTTCTGCATGCATTAATGAACATTTGGTTTTAGCTCTCAAACCGACTAACACCTTAAAGAAAAAATTCAGTTTCAGCATACATTAAATAGTAAATTATACTCTATAAGAAATTGTTATTGTCTATCTCCTTTATACAAGTGTAAGTAAACAAAGTTTAGGCATGAAGGATTCTAATGACTACTTTCATATACACATATAGCCTTAACTGCGTATCAATTCACATAGCATCCAATCATGCTAAATGCACTTCCGTTCAGAAATGTATATTGCTATTTAGGAAGGATCATTACCCAAACAGGGTAATTTCTATCCAATCAGACAAATATCCCTTGCTTCCTCTAATTCATCCTGCATAACTCCAAGTAAGTATGAAGAATCCTACCTATGAATTCCAAATTTCTAAACCTTACATTTGGTTGCATTAAAGTGATCTCAATGAAAGTACTTCTGCTGAAAACTAGACTTACAATGTTAAATTCTGAAAGCTTAAAAAGAAAAAATAGACAAAACACTACATATATATGGCTCCAGAAATATTTAATGGCTTACCTCTTTAATATGAAAGGAGACCAACATGAACGCATACAGAAAGCTGATAAGAACATTGAAAATTTCTTTAGAATAAGAATATAAAAGGAAAAACTAACCATTGCAAAATACTCAATGTATATTTGCCATATAATTTCTTTTATCCCCTGTATACTGTGGTTGCAAATATTTTTGTGCACTGTACTGTTATGCATTGTATGCTGATTTCTTTAATTGCTACATGTTTTATAACCTGGATGAGCTTATGTTCTTGGGTTATACATATTTGTCATTCAAGTGTATTTCTATTATGCAAGCTGCATATGCAAACTGAGTAAATAATACTTCACAAAAAATTATATTCTTTATTATTTTTATGGCTATTTTAGCCTATTTTTGTTTAGTGCCCCCCCCCCTTTTTTTATAATGTCATGAACGGAAGGGGGGATCGGAAAATGAAAATTAGGGTTTGAGAAATCGTGAGAGAATTATTGGTGAGGCAAGTGGTACGTGAACTTTTTTGAAAAACTCAGTTTTTTTGTTTAGGAGTCTGCCCCCCTTTTATTTATGTCATTGGCTATTTACTTAATTTTAGGACATTACTGATGTTTTATATGGACATATATATAGGAAGGGAAAAAATATATATATATATATACATATATATACACACACACACACACACACAGTCATCCCTCGATTTACGTCCAAGTTCCATTCCATCCAGCAGGACAGAATTTAAAATTTTATTAATTAAAATTAATAAAATTTTAAATACTACACTTTCTTTCACACAACAGCTTTCCATTTCATTCACAACAGTTGATTAAGGCATCCTCAAACAATTTTTGAGTCATCCACAACTTCTCATTGCTCCGATAATTAACTGGAAGAATATGCTTCCTAATGTTTTTGAATGCTCGTGAATTCTAACTGTGCCGTTTCACAAATGGTTTCAGTTTATATCCAGCTACATTACCCCTAACAGAATCATAATACGAGCTTTAAGAGCTTTGAAATCCAGATTTTATTTTTTTGTGAATAAATGTTCCATTTTTTTCCAAATAAAGGAAGGAGGTCTGATCCATATTAAATATTTGCTGTGGCAAATAATTTTCCTCTGTAATAATTTTATCCAATTTTTCCACCTTGCTATCTTTCTAAGCCTGCTGTCCACTGACTAGACCTCAATAAAGGTTGAAACCAGTCTGTGTAATGACACCGTTAAAGCATGGCATTATACATTTTTTACATTATGGAATACTAAGGCAACTGATGTGAAGACAAGTCCTACTACATGTATTAAGGCTTAAGTGCTGGGAGAAACTCATGTTAGAAGCTTAATAAAGTGAAACAGCACTGAGACATTGTCAGGGAGTACAACGAGACTTGCAACACATGCACACACACACAACAGAAAACTAAGCAAAACGTGGATGAAAGACTGGAGTCCTAAGTGGCACATCTTCTGTGGGCACCTATGGACAGCCAAGGTACAACAAAAGGTACCCTCACTTCATAAATTTGTGCCTCCATGAGAAATATCCAGGAAGATATTTCTCATGGAGGCACAAAATTTATGCTCTGAGGAAGGGCTCATTGGAACAAAGAGTCCTTCCTTAGAGCAGAACTTTGTTTTATTGTCTGGTCCACACATGAAAACCCGCCCTATAGTGCTGTGTGTTGTGGGCAACAGGAATGAATAGAATAAAGGAGGAGTGTTCGCATTTTGCTTGAACAGCTGAAGGTTGTAATCTTTGGGGAAGACAATGGAGGAGACTGTTCCAAAGGATAGAAATAGATAGATGGAAAAGGAGGTAGTGAAGTTGGTTTGGTGAGATATTTTAAGATGGACTGTAAAAGGGTGTTTTAATGATTTTGGAGAAGAGTGGAGGAATAATAGTGGCCAATTCATCAGGGCACGGTCCATGAAGGTATCTGGAGCAGAGACACAAGAAAGAAATTGAACATTAGAGAAGGACTGAAGTGGATCTGTGAGGACACGCATTAATTAGCTGGATTACCCTCTACTGAATATAATCAAGCAGAGGATTTTCGTGCACCACACCAAATATGGAAGCAATATTCAATGGCTGGGAGAATATGGGCTTTCTATAGAGTTAGCAGCTGTGAAGGTATGTAGTAATGTCTTGTGCAAAAAAAGCAAAGCAAGTTTTTTTGGTGGCTGCAGAAGATATGGTTGAAATATGGTTGTGCAAAGAGAGATTAGAAGTGCAACAGTCCAAGAAGAGAAATCTGTGTTTGGATATATATCAATATTACTGTAGGTAAGAAGGGATGCAAGCTCTTTCTTGCAAGAGATGAGACAGAACTGAGTTTCGGTGGCATTAAAATTTGCAAAGTTGTCCTTGCTTCACATAGATATAGCTAGATCTCATTTCAGGTCCCTGGGCATGGTAGATCTTGAGGATTCTAATGCTTGAGCACTAACAGGTTTGTCAAATGAAAAGGAGGAATGGAGTGTAGTCATCAGCAAAGCTATGGATAGGATTGATGTCTGAGAGCAGATCGTTTATATACAAGAGAAAGAGAGTGGGTGAAAGAACAAAATCTTGGAGTACTCCTGCATTAGTGGGGGAATCTGAGAAGAGTAAGCCATCCACTCACAGTGAGCAACCAGTGAGTAAGTTGGCAATCCTGTTTCAGAGTGGGGAAGGCAGACCATACAAGAGCAGTTTGGTGAGTAGGCCAATGTGCCATACCCAATCAAATGACTTTGAAATGTTGAGGACAACCACGTGAGTCAAGTGGTGAAAGCAAGATCAACTGTAATCACTAGTGGCAGAATCCGTACTGCAGGTCACTGATTAGTTGTATGTATCTAGATGGTTCAAGAGTTGGTTATTGATGACCTTCTGCATAATATTTGAGAACAGAAGTGAGAGCAATTGGACATTAGTTTGTTGGTTGAATTTTATCACCTTTCTTTGGGATGGGCTGGACGTAGACCTGTTTTCAGGTTAGATTAAAGAGATGATACAGTATAAGTGTTTGTTTTGGGGAACAATTTTTAACACAATAGGTGGGATTCATTCAGCATCAGATACCTTGTTTGAGTTCAGGTTGTTGAGGATTCTTCTTTTTATCAGAATCGCATGGGAGACAAGACAGGAGTTGTTCTTTGCAAGGCGAGGCAACTGTGTCCAGGTCATCAATGCAGGAATTGAAAGAGAAGACTAAGTTGGCCTTGTCTTCTGGTTAGTTGACTACAGTACCATCTGGATGTGAGTGGTGAAAACCTCGGTGGGCAGAAGTTGAGCTCCATGGCCTTGGCAAGGGACTAGAAGGAACTATTGCCATTTGGGCAGGAGGTAAGTTTGCAGAATTTGGTCCCTTCCAACTGACTTGAAGATTATTATTTTACAACTGTTGCAAGCTGAAAAGCTGAAGTGTAGGAAGTTGTAATTTTGGTCTTGAGCCATTTGTGATAATCAGGTTTTTCTTTTACAGCACTGGCACACTGATTTTTTTTTTTTTTTTTTTTTGAGAAGACAGGCTTGGATGGTCGCTGAAAGTCTGGATTGGAATAGGGGATGAAAGCCCTTATTCCTGTGAGGATGATTTCAGTTATTCAGTCTTAGCAGGCGTTTAGACCAGAAAAACTGAAGCAGTAGTCCAACCATGAAAAGGAGGAACAGAAGTCTCAGAGGTTGTCCCAGTCAGGACATCTGTAGTGCCGAAGGACATGAGACTGAACTGATGGGTGTAGGTTGCTCTGCAGTAGGCCTTGTATGATGCTGTGGTCAAGTTTTCAAGAGGAGAACCACAGTATACCTGGAAAGAGGAGCTTGTTAGGTAGAAGTCAAGTGTGTTGGCAAATTGGAGGGATATATCTAGAATTCTAGTGGGAAAATTGATGATCTCAGGTAGGTCATTGCTGATGGCAAACACCACAGCATCCCTGCTGCTTGAAAGTGGAGATGGGAGACAGTGAGTAATGGACACTGAAGTCCCTAAGAAGGATGACCTAAATAAATATTGGGGTACTTAGACTGCAGACAGTCAAACTTCAAAAAAAAAGGCAAAAGAAGTCAGACTGGTTGACAGAGTTTGGAGAGTGATAGAGGGAGAATGAGAAAAGGACAGGTTGATCTAATACAGAAATTTTGAGCCAAAGCAGATCAAACAGTGGGGATTCAAGGATTTGCAGGCTCTGGCATGGTATGCCAGTTCTCATGAATGCACAATTTCTTGTGGCTGAAAGAGCTGTGTAACGTGTAGTTTGGGCAGTTGAGAAACTGAAAGGAATAGTTCTAGTTTGGATGACTGTCAGTGATGGTGAACATCATTTATACTTTTGTTTAGGTCACAAATGATGGTGAAGTGTATGTGGAAACATTTTTCCTCTAAGAATTATTGTGGTGGGTTGTTAGGTTGGATTTCTGTTACCTTTTATGATTTTTTTTTTTTTTGGTTGGATTTTTGATGTTTTCGTGGGTTTTTTGAACTATTGTGTGGAAGAATTTGAGATCCAAAGTAAAAACCTTTCTTTGCTGAGGAAGAGATAAAAAGTAAGCAGGTCATACAGTGAGGTGACAGCCTAGCAAGCATACCACCACATAAAGGGGAGGAGTCTGTCTCCTGTCCACAAGCAGCCTCGACAGTTCTCTCTGCAGCCACAGTATTTGGTCTCCCACCAGTCACAGAATATGGCAAACTATGTGGTTTCAGGATTTTCCACCAGCTGATCGGGAAGCCTCCAGGTTCGTTACTACCTAGTTCAATACCATGTATAACCAAGCAGAGAACCTACAGAACTGTTTTACTGCTGTACCTTCAAATTTGTGGGGAGGGGATCCAGAGGGCCCACATACAGGAGGTTGGCTGGTCAACCTATAGTACGTTAGTACCGTATATGGGTGATGGGTTATAAAAGGAGAAACTTGTTTACGTTTGATTTGAACGCCTATATATTGTATTCTTTGGGAAATACGTCATGGGGAAGACTGTTCCACAGTACTGCAGTAGCAGGGATGAATGAGGAGGAGAAGAAACTTGTTCTGTGGGTTTCGAGGTGTACTGTAAAAGGATGTTGGATGGCAGCTGTACATGTTCCAATGGGCTTGGAACAAGGTGGGGGAATTGTTGATGCTGTATCAGGTGAACCTTTCCCGTGAAAGTATTTATAGAATATACAGATTGCAGAGACCAAGCGTCTATGTGAAAGTGGGGGGAGTGAGTTGTTGAGGGATGGTTCATTTATTAGTCTAATTGCTCTCCTCTGTATTGAGTCCAGCATTTTGAGGGAACTTTCGGGAGTGCCACTCTAGATGTGAGAGCATTATTCGACAGCTGGGCAGATTTGTAACTTGTATAGTGTTAACAGCTGTTCAGAGGTGAAGTAGCATCTTGAGCGAAAGAGAAAACCTAGTTTTTTGGAAGCTGCAGATGCAATGGTTGTGATGTGTTTATGCCAGGAGAGGCTTGATGTCAAGATAAATTCCGAGAAGATAAATTTCATAGTCTGTAAATTTGAGTGTCATCGAAAACAATGCTGAGGGAAAATGGTTCTTTTTTGTGAGAAATAAGACAGAACTGAGTTTTACTAGCGTTGAAGTTGACAAGTTTGTCTGAGCCCCATTGGAGGATGGCTTGGAGGTCAGAATTAAGGGCAGTGGTGGTTGATGTTCTGTGCGATGCGGTGAGTTGTGTAGGGTAGGGTTTGTCAAATGAAAGGGAGGAATGTAGTGTGCTGTCATCTGCAAAACTGTGTATTGGGTTAGAGGTCAACTGAAGTAGGTCATTGATATATAGAAGGAAGTGGGTCAGTGAGAGGATAGGGAGCCGTCTACCATTACACATAGTGTGCATCCAGACAGGAAGCTGGCAATCCATCTGCAGAAGTCATGAGGCAGTCCAAATAATGGGAGTTTGTTTAGTAAGCTGTTGAAAGTTTATTTTTCACTTCGTTAGAATATAATAAATTTAGTTTAATCCTTTATCCAAGTGTGAGCAAACAAAGTTTGAGCCTGAAAGTATCTTCAGGACTGAGGTGCTACTCCATGAGGGAGTAGCTACCAACTCACGGAGTGTTGGTAGCCTGCTCCACCTTTGCAAGGAGTGCCCTGGTGTTGTACCACCTCACCCCAGTCCTGAAGATACTTTCAGACGCAAACTTTGTTTGCTCATACTTGGATAAAGGATTAAACTAAATTTATTATACTCTAACCAAGTGAAAAATAAACTTTCAACATCTTTCTCTAAATCCAGAGTAATTTATTAAAAAAAAAAAGTGTGGCACACCATTTGGCAACTCCTATAGGTAGAGATGACCTGCTAATGCTTCTGCCTGGTATCTCCACTTGAGCCTGGCTCCCACTGAAGAGACCTCAATAAAGGTCGAAACTAGTCTGGGTTGTGGCCCTTCCCTTAATGCATAACATTAGACATATCTGCAAGGAGATGTGTTTTGCATCATGGGAGATACTGAGATAGGAGTGTTGGTAGCTTGCTCCACCTTTGCAAGGAGTGCCCTGGTGTTGTACCACCTTACCCCAGTCCTGAAGATACTTTCAGACGCAAACTTTGTTTGCTCACACTTGGATAAATGATTAAACTAAATTTATTATTGCTTAGTAAGCCTTTGTGCCAGACTCAGTCAAAGGCTTTGGAGATATCAAGTGCAACTACTTGAGATTTGCCGAATTTCTCCATAGTGCTTGTCCAGTGATGGGCAATCTATGAGAGTAGATCTCCTGTTGAACGGCTTTGGCAGAATCCGTACTGTGGTCGCTTAATAGCTGGGTACCTTCAAGGTAGATTAGGATTTGAGAATTGATGATTTTCTCCATTACTTTAGCTAGGGCTAAAGTGAATGAGATAGGCCGGTAGTTAGATGGCAGTGATTTGTCACCCTTTTTAGGAATGGGTTGAATATAGGTCAGTTTCCATGTTTTGGGATATATGCCAGTGGAGTAAGAAGTATGTACAGGTGACATAGGATAGAAGTTAGTTCAGATGTACAGACCTTCAGAATAATTGGAAGAATTCCGTCTGGGCCAGGACTTTTTAGTGTCTAATTTGGACAGCAGATTTGTGATGTCTTTTTGGCAAAAGGATAGGGCATTGTATGTTGGGCAGTTGGAATGACTGGAGGGCATTTGCCATTGTCAGTTTTGTGTGCATTGGAGGCAAAGTGTGATGCCAGGAGGTTAGCTTTTTCTATGGGTGATGTTGCAAATGAGCCATCTGGATTTGACAGTGGTGGGAATAGTGTAGGGCAAAAGTTACGGCCAATTCCCTTGGCAAGGGAACAAAAGGAACGGCTTCTGTTTGGACAGGCTGCAAGCTTCCTGTTTTTTGCCCATTCAAAATCTGTTTTGGAAGTATTGATAGTTTTCTTGCATTTTTTTCTGGCATTGAATGAGGATGTAGTTCTTGATTTGAGCCAGTTGTGGTATGCCTGATTTTTCATCTGTACTGCCTTGGCACATTTTTTGGAAAACCAGAGTTTAGTTAGGGGTTGGCAGGTCTGAGTAGTGTGGAGAATATATGCTTTCATGCCAGCAAGGATCACTGGCAAGAAAGCATATGGACGATGGGACCATTGACTCAACAAACAACAGAAACATTGATTTTATTACGATAACATATAAAAATATCTCAATCATCTCAGTCTATAAACCACCAGAAGCTTTTTCCTTCCCTGACATCCTCCTCAATAATGATGCATACATGACTAATGTTGTATTAGGTGACTTTAACAGCCATAGTGTTAACACTGGAACGAGTATCCAAAGTCCAACGAAGATGGAGAACTTGTTAAAAAAATGGGCTGAAAACCTTTCTCTAAACCTGATACATAATCCAAACCTCCCTGCATCTTTCAGGGAGGTTTGGATTATGTTTCAACGGTGGCAGATGCAGGCTATAACCCTGACCTCATATTTGTTAGCTCAAAAATATCCAACACCTGTGTTAAAAAAAAAGTTTTAAATAAGATTCCACATACTCAACATAGACGTACAATGCTTCAATTCAACCCAGCAATTATGCCTAACATAGCCCTAACAGACGAAGATTTAATTTCCAAAAAGCTAATTGGAAGGGTTTCATAGATGATCTTGACCGCTTCATAAAACAAGTCCCTCCAAACCATCAAGAGTATCCTAAATTCATAAAAATACTGAGGAAAATCTCCAAACTCATCCCCCCAAGGATGCCACACACTCTACATTCCAGGCTTTTCCAGTACATACAAGCCCAGTATGCTGATTACTTACAACTTTACAACATCAACCCCCATCTCAGAAAGCTATCCAAGCAGGAGAAAAATTATGCTCCAAGATGACAGAGGAAAGGCGTTCCTCATGGAAAAAAGAAATAGAAGCCCTTGATATGACCAATAGTAGCAGAAAGGCATGGAACTTTATCAACAGAATTAGGAAGGATTTCACTAAGCCATATGAGCACCTGCAGGTAACAGCTAATCACATTGCTCACCACCTGCTGCTGAATGGAAAATTCACTAAAAAATACACAAAAAATAAGATACTTAGAATCCCGAATGAGGAACAAAATATGATTAACTCAGATTTCACCATCACCGAACTCAAGGCTGCCATAAACCTATTAAAACTTAGACAATCTGCAGGCCTTGATGATGTCTGTAATGAACAGATTAAACATTTTGGAACCAGGACTAGTGGTTATTAAACCTATACACACTTGCCTCAGAACCCTAAGGATACCAACTATCTGGAGGCATGCCAAAGTGGTGGCGTTTCTGGAACCAGGGAAATCTCCAACAGAAGCAAAAACTCTACGAAGGATTAATTTTGAATAGGCTACAACCCCTAATCGAACCCCATTTTTTGCTGAGCAGACTGGCTTTAGACCAGGCAAATCCTGCACATCACAAATTCTTAACCTCACTCAATATATAGAAAACGGTTATGAGCAAAAACTAGCCACAGGAGCAGCTTTCCAGACCTAAATGCAGCATATGATACCATAAACCATCTCACACTCAGAAATAAAATATACAGAATAACTAAACTATCGCCTTCCTCCTGATCCAATCACTCTTGGAAAACAGATGCTTTTACATGGACCTAGGGGGTAGGAAGAGCCGGTGGCAACTCCAGAAAAATGGCCACCCCCAGGGAAGTGTGTTATCACCATTACTTATCAACATCTACATCAATGATCTCCCCATCTTTCCAGGAACTAAAAATTTTATCTATGCTGATGACCTTGCCATAGCTACTCAGTCAAAAAAATTTCAAGTCAATTGAAACTATTCTATCACTTGCCTTAAATAGTCTAACCACATACTATACCAGTAATCAACTAAAACAAAACCCCTTGAAAACCCAGAGTGGCCTTTTCCACCTTAACAATAAGGAAGCCTAAAGATTTCTTGGGAAGGATATAGAGCATTCCTGGAACCCAATCTACCTCGGTGTGACTCTCGATCGCACCCTCTCTTATAAAAAAAAACAAAGGCAAAAGTGAATGCAAGAAACAACATACTAAGAAAGCTTACCTCCTCCAAATGGGGTGCCGACCCCAGCACATTGAGATCTCCTGCCATGGCCCTTTGCTATTCTTCTGCCAAATACGCCTGCCTAGTATGGTCCAGATCCTGCCATGCTGAAAAACTTGATCCAGCATTAAATGACAGCTGCCGCTTAATTACAGGATGCCTGAAACCAACACCACTAAAAGACCTGCATACTTTGGCTGGTATTACACACCTTTCAATTCAAAGATCTGCATTCTCAGCTGATGAAAGAAGCAGACAAATGAATAATGAACGCCACTCACTAATCGGCCAGACTGCAGTGCTCCAAAGACTAAGATCGCAACACAGCTTCCTGTCAAGTGTTGAACTACCTAAAAACCTCCCTGAGACAAGACTTCAACAATGGCTTGCACTATACCCTGAAAATAATACTGGTATTCCAAAAGCCAAATATCTTCCACGTGGTTCCCACTTGGGCACCACGTGGAAGATGTTTGGCTGTTTGGCCTCAAGAGACTTTGAATGACAGGACACTGTAAACAAAACCTCATCAAATGAGGCTACCTCACTGGCCCAGAGAATTGTGAGTGTGGGACAACTCACTCCATGGAACACCTGTTTTCTTGTCCCTTTCTTCCATATCCTTGCACAAAAGAGGACCTTATATCCTGCACAGAAAGAGCAGTTGATTGTACAAGATACTGGAGGAGCATCTGACCATATTTATTGTATGTAAGTTATGTATTTTTATATTTAATTTCATATTTAATTTTTATTCCCTGCATAGTTCACCCACCAATTCTAAGATGATCTCATTGTAACGTATCCTAATTTGTTGCAAATCATGTTGTACCACTTACTTACTACTTGTGTTTGGATACGAAATAAATAACTCCACTAAAGTTATCCTTTCAAAGTCATTCTTCCTTTTGCTTGCCACATAGCAGAAGGGCTTACCTTTGATCTCCTTGGCTAGGATCTGGCTGTGCAAATTTTGGAAAGTTTTATGCATCAGTATTTATAAAATTAGGTTGATTTCTGAGTGCTGGTGCAGATCCTAAAAACGGTCTTGACTTTTTAAATTTATTATGGTGGGTTTCTCTCAGGAGAACGTTTGGGTTATATCCAATCATGGTATGCAAGGTCAGATTGACCATAGTCATGATTGTAAATGCATGATTTGTGTTCTAAAGAGATAGTCACTGATCTACCTGTTTGTCTGAAGTAAGCAGGAACAGGGTAATTTATATCTAGTTTACAATGGAAAAGGAAAATAATATTTACCCTGCCCAGACATCTTAGTAACACACTTTCCTAATGGTAACCTTTACTTCACTGTATATAGAAAACACACAAGGCAGATACATCCACACACTTTCCCAAAACCACCCCTCTCTACAATATATACCATTATTAAAACTAACAAATAGAACCTATAATCTTCATTCCAGTGGAATTTTTTTCATTCAAACAACCCTATACACAATACCTTTCTCATTAATAGCGACAGTGAGAATTAAAAAAATCAGTTCATCCTCCGTTCCTTGGGCATCACTTCAGAAGGATTTCAGAAATGACTGTGGCACTTCAGAAAAAATAGCCATGTCTTAAAAATGTACACACACTATACAGCTTTTAAGCCCCGCCAGAAACTTGCTACCCTTATCCATTCTACAAAAGATCAGTTCCCTTCTCTCTGTGCCTGGAGTATATAAACTTCTGTACCTTCAAGTTGGCTTACTTTGGACAAACAGGTACCTCAACAACCATCCATTTAGAACACAAATCTTACATTTACAATCATGACTATGGTCAATCTGACCATGCAGACTATGTATTGGATACAAATTACAGTATCTCCTGGAAGAAAACCACCATTCTCCACTACAGTAAATTAAAAAAAAGGAAAAACTGTTTTTCAGATCTGCAGTGGCACTCAGAAATCATTCTAAGTGCCACTGCAGATCCTAAAATAATTTTGAGAACTTTTATATGCCTAATTTAAATAACTATAGATGGATAAAACTTCCCAAAATTTGGCAAACAATTGTCAAAGGTCCTAAACTTTACATCATAGGCCATCTACAAATGCCCATAGAGGGCATACCACCTAGACAAGTCTCCCACGTTTCATTTAGTATTGCATGTTCTTCGTGTGTGTGTGTGTTTTACAAGTATTCTCCCCCCATCCTCATGCTTACTCTTCTGGCTATCATTCTTAGCCTTATATCCATCACAGCCATTCATCACCTTTCATCTGGTATTCTTCACTTCTAGTTCCTGACTTATCACTGCAATCATTAACATATCAAAATTTGTACAGATACCGACTTAATTTGTTTAATCTTTCAAACACATCCGCCCAAACATACTCATTACACTATTAACAATGAACCATCTTAATGAAATCCATCACTCATCCACAGTTGATTTGCAAGCTGCAGGTCTTGCTTACAGTTTTCACTGCCATTTTTGCCAGTAATTCTGAAAAACTGAATAAATTCCAAATGCAAACATGCCACACTTAATCACAACCAAACCAGACTAAAATTACACTAATATTATACCATATAGCTAAAAATTAAACTTTATTCTCAGACTGCACATCACAGGAGACCAAACTATTCGCCCTCTACCAGTGAGGTTATATTATAAAAACACAACCAGATCACTAACTCAAGAAAACCCCCACATGAAATTCATGCTTACATACATAAATAATACTGCACTCATCTGCACAGTTATGTGTTTATACCAATTTTTCCAACATCTAATTCACTAAAGAAATGCAAACTAGATGCCTGTGGTCTACAAGCACTTTTTTTTTTTTTTTTTTTCAAATCTTACTCTTTCCATTCTTCAGGAATTTACCTATTAGAATTTACTCAAGCCAGGCAGTGCATTCCCTTAATGTAGCAAAAGTTTATTATTATTATTATTATTATTATCCAGGTCTCCATAGAGTCAAGACTCATCGTGAGAGGTCGTTTTTAGGAAACACAAAGTTTATCATACCACTCCTTGAACCCATTGACCGTTCGCACTCCAACCACTGTCTCAGGCAATGCATTCCAAGGTTCAACCACCCTGCATGGAAAGAAACCACTCCTCACCCTCTTATGCACAGCCTCCTTTCGTAACTTCCAGGAATGGCCCCTTGTCATCACTCCTTCCTGCCGTTCCACCAAGTGAAAGAAATCTCCAATGTCTACCCTGTAACTGCCTCTCAACAGTTTAAGTCTCAATCATATCACCTCTCCTTCTTCTATCCACCAAGCTCTGCAGTCCACATTCCTTCAGTCGATCCTCATAATTCATACTGTACAGTCCTGAAACCATCTTTGTTTTCTGCCTCTGTACCCTTTCCACAGTCAATTTATCCTCTTCAAATCCTGGGGACCAAATATGAGAACAATAGTCTAAGTGTGGTCTGATCAGAGTATTATACAACAGAATAATAACTCTTTTATCTCTGCAGGTCAGCGTCCTTCTCAGTATTACAGCAATCCTCTGAGTTACCCTCATCACCTTTGTAATATGCTCTCTGAATTTCAGTTTTCGATCAATATCATCACCCCTACCTCCTCCAATCAAGTATGCATCCTCCCATCGATGGATCCCAAACCTCAAGACTTTACATTTTGCTGCACTGAACCTACACCCCATTCATTTGCCCATCTGTCTAGTTTATTCAAATCCTCTTTATCTAGTCCTTTGCTATACATTTTACTTTTATCAGTTCTTTCATATCTTCCTCTCATTGCATATTTCTGACCTTTCATATTATTTATGCTATAAATCAATTTTTTTCACTTATCTCCAAAATATAACAGCTTGACTGACATCCTTGATTTCTTTACCTGAGAAACATGCTTTCGTCACTTTCTGATTAAGTATACCTCTTCAGCTCTCCAAACAATATTTTCTCCTCACTTTGTTTCTCACACTTTCACCAGTTCACTTTTTCTTTCATTCTCCTTCTTAATGTACCAAATGCTCTCCAGTTGCTCTAGCTCCATTTTGTCCTATGAATACTGTGAATGCAAATGAATATTTTTTTTAAAAAATCTTCCACTATCTTATTCTTCAGCTTACTGAACCTTTAAAGTTGTTCACTGCATGTTCCAACTTCCATTCCTTTGTTTTGAGCTCTTTCATTCCAGTCTTCAATTTCCATTTCCACTAAGCCTTTTTGAATATTATCCTAAATACATATTTCGCCTGCCTCTAAGTCATTTTCCACACTTCATCTTGAATGCTTGCTTAACTATTCTCTTATCACCCATTTATTTCCACATGTCCAAGTCATCTCAACTGCATGCTCTAATTTCATCAACTAGAAGTAAGGACCTAGAGAGTTCATATAATTCTTGTCTTCTCCATTCACATATCATCTCATCTTCCTTTTATCCTCTTTTATCTTGCGGTGTTGATAATTTATTAATCATCGGACCTCAAACTGTTCACAGGATAAGGTGGTCAGCCCTATGCCCCAGTGTATCCTGTGTCTGTAGTATTGAGTTCTCAAGGCCGGTTTGCCTGCTTTGAGGGATGAAAAACCCTACTGTCCACACCAAGACCGGCTAACTTAGCTATGGCTGAGGAAAGTCCTTCAGCTCCTCACATCACCAATGGGAATCAAACCTAGGACACTCCTTCCCCACCCAGGCATATGATTGCGAAACACACAGCCACTAGGCTAACAGCACAGACTTCACATATCATTATGGATGATATTAGTTACAATAATTTTCCTTCAAAAACTCGTTTTGTTTACTTCCAGTTGCAATCTGATCATCCCAATCTATACTGCTGTAATTATTTTTTAAAAAAAGCATCCATAATGATCATACTTTTACACACTGACTTGGCTGCTTTGTTTATACATTTCCTGGTCACTACCTTCCATGTCACTACCACTACATCCAAATGCTTTTTGGATGTTGCTTTATAGCAACATCCAACAAGCATTTCATTCTATTCATCTCCATCTCACACTATATTGCCTCAAAACAGTTACTACTATTACCCTCTCGCATCTCTACCTTGTATGACCATTCTTTTACCATATCATTATTTCCTGTTAGGATGTCATCCTCATTAAACCATGTCTCACATATTTCCAACAATTTTTGGCCGAATAAACTCATTCAATGCAACCAATTCATTTACCTTGTTTCTTACACATCTAGTATTTGCATATAAACATAACAGCTCATTCCTGGATCCATAGCAAGTTTCACTGATACCACTTATTAGACGTGACTTCTCCATACTTAACTGAAGCCATTTTCTTTTTCTCCTTATTCATGTTAGAATCTTCAAATCCAACTGTTTTCCCTTGACCCCAGGTCATCTCCTTTTATTATCTACAGACATTCACATCCTCTTGGAGCATTAACCTTTCTCTTGCTGTGATCCCCTATCCGACATGAGTCTACTTGTTTGTCTTGCACACTTGTTCTCTCATTCCCTATACTCATGATCTCGTAACTTACTTTCCTGCTCTTTCACATCTTTTTACTTGATCAGATTCATTCTCTGCACTAATCTCTCTCTACCTTCCAGCAGCAGTTTCTCCAAATGATTCACCAAAATAAACTATTAGAAAGTGCTTGGGATTGAACCGAGGACTTCTCTATGTGCAGCTGAATGCTCTACCACTGAACTACACCCCTACACGAGATCCACAAGATGATTTGGAAAGAATATCGTGAGAATGAGTGAGAGATATTGTTATATACAGATCAGGTCAAGTATTATGCAGAAAGCTAAATCTGAGTATGAACAGAAATTATCTATGCAGGATAAAAGCAATCCTAAAGTATTTTATCATTATGCTGCAAGCCTAAAAAGAAAGTATGTGGAAAAATAACTAGTATCAGAATCTACTGAAATTGGGCAATTAAATGAGTGCTCTCTTTGCTAAGCTATATCAACCAGGTGAATATAACATGTGAAACACAGTGCTATAGCTATATTGGATGAAGAGTTATAGGTGCAGGAAAATGAGTTTAAGAGCTGTTGCATCACCTGGTAAGGATTTGTCAAGAGGGACAGATGAAATATCAGAACATTTGCTGAGAGAATGTTCAACTGAATTGGTTAGGCCTTTCGCACATATCTATAACGCGAGTCTTATTTCAGGAATGATACCAGAAGAATGGAAGGAATGTATGATAGTCCCACTATACAAGGGTGGTGCCAAAACTGTTCACAGATTTTCATGCAAGAGCGTTTTTGATCTGCGGTGAACAAGCGTGGCACTCATCTTGCGCAAAGCCTTTTCACATGCAATTCTTCATGCAAAATATATCATACACATTCTTTTGAAATGCCTATAGGCTCAGCAATTTCACATGCTTTGACTCGCCATCATGCACTTGATAAGGTGTTGTTTCACTTTTTGGACATCCTTCACGTGGATCAGGAACATTTAAACTCGTCAGCCCATTTCTTAATTGTCGAAAACATAGAAGAGTGCCCATAAACTTTTATGAACTTTGAATGAATTTCTTTTGGTGTTAAACCTTCTTTTACGAAGAATTTTATAACCTCACGATACTCAATTTTATCCATTTCAAGGGATATAGACAACACATTTGCTTCAGACAGCTGTATAAAACAAACTACTTGATAGAATGACCTGCAATTTCACATGGATGCATATGAAATATGTACCAACTTAATAAAAAAAAAAAACATGCCAATAGTGTTGCCATCTATGGTTGAGGCCAAGAACTTCTCATACCACCCTAGTATATAGTTTCAGGTATATGAAACGATATACTTGATTTAATCCTTTATCAAAGTGTAAGAAAACAATGTTTATGCTTGAAGTGTCTTCATGACTGAACTACTTGTACATAGAAGCTACTGACTTCATCTGAACTACCTGATGCAAATCACACATCCTTTCAGGTGTGTATAATACTAAACACTATAGGAAGTATTACAACCCACAGCAGTTTTGACCTTCATTGTGGCAAGACAGTTCTGTACAAAGCTGACTCCAAAACAAGTGGCAAATTACAGACCACTTAGTATCTCTGCAGTGCTTACAAAGTTGGGCAAGGTGAACTTCAGCAGTGGGTGGATAGGAGTACATTACTCGAGAGGGAGTAGTATTGCTTTGCATAAGATAGATCCTGCTGTAGTAATTTACTCATTTGATATTAAAATGACATAAGACTTAGTCAAAATGGCTACACCATTATACTGCTAGAATTTGCAAATACATTTGACAGAATAGTGCATAGAAAACTATTACTGAACTTGAATCAAATGAGAATGGATATGAGGCTGCTGACATTGGATAGGGGATGGGCGACAGACAGAGAGTGGTATATGGTTGATTGCAATCAAGCAGGTAAAGAATGAGAGCAACTAGGGGAGCTGCTGAGTGGCTCCATCTTGGACCTCTACTTGGTATGCTATATTATCAAATTCCTGATATGTACCCATATCATGATATATGTATTCAAAACAGAGTCTTAAAAATTTGAACTTGGAATGTGAGAACATTATATAAACTAGGGAATTTTGACAACCTTATACGGGAAATAAAAAGACTTAAAGTTGATGTGATGGGAATTAGTGAAACAAGATGACCGAACACAGGAAAACTAGAAAAAGATGGCTTTACATTTGTATATTCTGGTGGGGAGAAGCATGAATATGGAGTGGGTTTCATGATTAAGAAAGATATCTTTAAATGTATAATGGGAGTGTGGCCCATAAACGAAAGAATAATACTTATTAAATTAGCTGAAAAGCCTTTTAACATCGTAATTATTCAGGTTTATGTCCCTACGATGACTCACAATGATGAAGAAATAGAAGATTTTTATAACTTACAAAAATCTATGGAATATGTAAAATCAAATGAGACACTCAGTGATGGGTGACTTGAATGCAAGGTTGGAGAAGGGGAAGAAAATCCAGTTGTTGGAAAATTTGGACTAGGCAACAGAAATGAAGGAGGTGAGAGATTGATACAATTCTGCATTCAAAACAACTTGCACATAATGAATACTTTCTTTCAACATCCAAAGCACAAACTATATACTTGGAGAAACCCAGATAACTCTATAAGAAACCAAATAGATTTCATAATGATAAATAATAGATACAAAAATAATATAACCAACACAAAAACATACCCAGGTGCTGATATAGATTCAGACCATAACTCTGTTGTGTCTACTTTAAAAATTAAACTAAAAAACATTTCTAAAAACAATCATACTGAAAGACTTGATTTCACAGCTCTGAATATACCTGACAACATAATGGTGTTTAACTCAGAAATTAGATCATGTAGGATATAAAACAGAAGACAATATACTTTGTAACACAGAGGAAATTGAAAACAGCTGGTTCAAATTTTAGAAGTGCAATATATAAGACAGCTAACGAGGTTATTCCAAAAATTAAATACAATAAGAAAAAACCCTGGATGACTGAATCAATACTAGAAGTTATGAATGAAAGACAAAAAAAGAAAAGTACACAACAGTATAGAATACTCAATAAAATTATAAAAAATGAATGCAGGAAGGCTAAAGACAAGTGCCTAAATGAAAAATGTAAAGAAATAGAGGAATTGGACAAGAAACACAATAGTAAAGAAATGCATAAGTCAATCCAAGCCCTGACAAATAAAAATAAAAATTCCAACTATAATCCTTGTACAAAAGATCAAAATGGAAAAATGCTACTAGAGACACAAGATATCATAAAAAGATGGAAAAGAAATGTTTGACTCTGATCGCACAAACGCGTGAGATATACAAAATATGGATGGTGAGCCAATTACATATGAAGAAATAGAATACACTCTAAGTCAAATGAAAACAGGTAAGACACCGGGCCCTGATCTGATCCCTATTGAAATGTTAAAGTAAATGAAAACACACTTAATGACCTAAAGGTTATTTTTAACAACATCTATGATACAAGATACATCCCTGATGATCTAAGGAAATCCATCTTTGTCACTATTCCCAAAATTCCAAGAACTTTTGAATGTTCAGAATATAGACTAATAAGTTTAACAAGCTATGTTAGAAAATTACTACTGAGAATAATCCTAGAAAGAATAAAAGGCACTTTGTCAGTAGAAACAGAAGACACTCAATCAGGTTTTCAAAAAGACAAAATTACAAGAGAAGGAATCTTCAATTTGAAAACATTATGTGAAAGAAGCCTTGACAACCAGAAAAGCATATATCTTTGTTTTATTGATTACACCGAAGCATTTGATTCAATAGATCGCAAGAAATTAATACATATCCTACAGAATAATGGGTTAAAAGGAAAAGATCTACATATAATTAACAATATATACTAGAATCAAATGGCCTCAATAAGATATAAAAATACATATTCTGGCAACTTTGAAATCAAAAAAGGAGTAAGGCAAGGATGTGTTTTATCACCCTTACTGTACAATAGATACAGTGAGCAAGTTTTTAAAAATATTTCAGAACTGAAGGATGTAAAAGTCGGAGGTAGGAACTTCAACTTCAGGTATGCAGATGACACAGTCCTTATAGCTGAATCTGAAGATGATCTTCAATAACTTAGTCACAGAAATTTTCAACAGAAGCTTAGACATGGGACTAATTAGTAACCTAAAGAAAACAAAGTGCATGATTATATCAAAGAACCAATAAATAAGAAACTAAACATAACTGTTAACAAAGAGAAAATTGAACAGGTTCAGTCTTTTATATATTTGGGACAAATTTTTACAGAGGAAATTGCCTTAAAGAAATAAAAAAAAGAATAGAGATAGCAAGAAAAGCCTTTACTGATATGAAAACTGTTCTGACATCCAGAGACATTAATATAGACACAAGAAAAAAGATTAATAAAATGCTATATCTGGTCAAGCCTTCTCTACAACAGTGAAACTTGGACTCTAAATAAGAAGCAGAGAAAAAATTAGAAGCTTTCGAAATGTGGACCATCAGAAGAATGTTGAAAATACCATGGAGAGAAAATAAAAAAACGAAGATGTTTTAAAGAAAGCAAAAATGAAAAGAACATTAATGAAAATAATTAAAGAGCGAAAACTTAAATATTTTGGACATCTAACTAGGGAAGAAAGCATTCAGAAATTAATATTAGAAGGGAAACTGGATGGAAAAAGAGGGAGAGATAGACCCAGGAGAATGTGGTTTGAAGACATTAAGGACTGGACTGGTTTGAATTACCATAAATGTTCCAGAGCAGCAAAAGAAAGAAAAAGGGTCCGTGACATGGTTGCTAACCTCATTCTAGGGAATGACACTTGAAGATATGCACCCTCAAGGGGTGTACAGGATACGATAGTACTAAATGAAAAACTTACATCATTGCTAACTTCCTATCTACAATTTTCCTCCAAATCAATCTTACCAGTGAAGACTCAAACATTATCAGACCATATATTATCTTCTAAGGCACTTCTTACTATATCAATCCACTTATATCTTGGTCTTCCTTTGGGTCTTTTTCCTGCCATCCTGAGAGAGAGAACACTTGTTTTGCTAATCTTTCCTCTTCCATTCTGTTCAAGTGACCATACCACTTGAGATTAGCTAGCTCTGATAGCACATTCCTGGATGCTAAGAATGTCAAGTTCTTACCTAGTATCCTCATTTTTAACATGATATTGATGCCATCTGTTCACATCCCTAATCTTTCTCAGGTCTCTTATATCTGCAGTCTCTAACCTTTGGTCAAGTGTTTTATTTCTAAATCAGCTCTCAGATCCATAAGTTAAAACTGGTTTGAAATGTCTTCTATACAGCTAATTTAGTGTTTTGACTAATTTCTCTTCTATTCCATATAAATTTATTTAATTCACTATACCAGTTTTGTTGATTTTGTTGTCTATTTCCATATTTCACAAGGTTGAAAGACCTTTATGAACTGCTCATTAAGTTGCAACAGCTGTCTTTATAGCATTTTCTCCAATCAATGTCATCCTTCCATAATCATTCTTTCTTTTGCTGGCTACATATCGAAAGAATCCTCCTTAGGATTCTTTTTGGCTTCATTAGCTAACTGCTGTTCATATCTCTAGCTATCCTCACCAACCAAGTCTACAATAAGGACTACAAAGACCAGGTCTTTGTAGTCTTTATGGAATTGGTTATTTCCACTTCTCTTATGTTGCCTCCATAATGTCCCTTTTCTCTGTATCGTATGCTTAATTTCTTTATTCATCCATTTCAAACCTACCTTATTTAACCTTCTCACCCTTGGAATACATTTAGACATTGTCTCTACCGGATAGTTTTTGAAAATCCCCCACGCTGCATTGATCACTTTTCCAGCTAACTCCTCATTCCATGCTACACCCTGCAAGCTGTATTCTGAGCTCTTCATAATCACTCCATTGTTGTTCAACATATACCCTTTTCTTACAGAGGTCCTCACTGCTGGCAACCACCCAGGTAACCACTTCATGGTCACTTTCACCAATTGGTTTGTGATTGACACTTCATTTATAATTACTGTATATTGCGGTGTATAAGTCGACTTTTCAGGATTGAAAAAAATACTACATTTTTTAGGTCGACTTATACGCGGGTCAAAATTGATTGCTTTCCAAGAAAAAACTAGTACGTATCATACTCTGTTAAATTTATTAGCAATATACAAAAAGGATAAATAAGTAAAAATATTTCAACTTATATCAAATTTATTTACAGAAAAAATTATTCACATGTTATATAATTATTTATTTATAAAAGAAAATAGATAACTACATAATTAAACTTTAATTTTCACTGTCTGAATGTACAAAAAGTTCAGTGTACTCTGGTTCTCTAATTTCTTCCGGTATATCGTCGTATAAATTGTATTCGTTTTCTCCATCAGATTTAGCATCAATTTCGTCATCATTGTAAACAAAATCATCTTCCGAGCCATCTAATTTGTTAGATATAGCACATTTTTTAAAAGATTTCATCCCATGCTTTCTCTACCCATTCACACATAGTTACCAGACACATGCAGCATTTGTCCTCCTTTTGTGTAACTTTTCTCTCCTCCTTGCATCCACGAATTCCACTGTTTTCGTAAACTGTCTTTAAATGGCTTGTTTATACAAACATCCAACGGTTGCACTAGTGAAGTTAATCCACTTGGAATCACTGCCATATTGGTATTATTCTCTCTTAATAAAGATTTTGTGCTCTCCGTTAAATGAGATTTGAACATGTCCCACACTAAAAGACTGTTTGGATTTTTAATGCACCTTGTGTATTCAAAATATTATTTATCCACAGCTAAACTCCGGCTTTGTCCATCCAACCATTCACATGAACAAAAACGTTTCTTGGAATTTTGATCTTTGGCATTGTTTTTCTTTTAAAAACTATCATAGGTTTTAATTTAGTACCGTCAGCCATACAAGCAAGTACAATTGTGAAACAGCTTTTTTCATGTCCAGTTGTTTTTAAAGAAATAGCTTTACTTCCTTTCAATTCTACTGTTCTATTCCCGATCATGTCAAACATAACTGGAGTTTCATCCATATTTCCAATTTGAGACAATAAATAATTTTTTTGCTTTCTTTTAACAATTATAAATCTTTGAAAACTTAATAACTTATCATCCAAATCCTTTGGCAGCTTCTGTGTGATTTTCATTTTCAGTCGAAGCACTAAATTTTTCTTTTCCATAAACTGGCTACACCAACTCACTGTAGCTTTGAAGTTTTTGCTGTCCTTTTTATTTGCTTTGCCCCACTTCAAAACAAATAAACGAATATTATTTCTCATTATAATGAGTCCATTTTGGCGATTTTCTCGAACCCAATCTGCAACATTATTTTCCAGAATAGGCCACTTACAAATTCCTTTCCATAATGCACACTTATTTTTTGGCATTTTCATTATTAAAGTTCCATTTTTTCTCCAATTGCGAACTAGTTTTTCATTTACTCCAAACTGACGTGCAGCAACACAGTATTTTCTTTTGCAAATTTAATCACTTTGCACTTAAAACTCCTGTCATATTTCATTCTTTTAAAAGGAGACATTGCACTTTAGTTCATTATTGGTCAACTGGTCAATACGAAAAAGAAATTTTTCAAGTCGAACTATACGATGAGTATACTATAAAAACTCAAACTCAAAAAATTCCAATAGACTTATACGTCAGAATATACGGTACATCCTCTGATGAGACGACCAAATCCAAGATCCTCAATCCTCGTGTGCCCTCTGTGATATACTGTCTGAGGTAGTTATCCCTCAAAAACTCAAACTCATTTTCTTTACTTCCAGTTGCTATCTCATCATTCCAGTCTATATTGCCATAATTAAAATTGGCCATAATGATCACTCTTTTATTTGATTGGCTAATTTGATTATACATTTCATAGTCACTACCATCCACATTTCCTGGTCTATAACAACATCCAATCAAGTATTTTATTCCATTCACCTCTAGCTCACACCATACTGCCTCAAAACCACTGGCACTATTTCCCTCTTGCATCTCTAATTTATATGGACATAACTCTTCTCTATCATCAACAGCACTCCCCCTCCCTTTTTACCCCTTCTATCCTCACGAAACACATATCCTTCCATCTCTATTCCTGTCAGGATGTCATGCTCATCTAAACATGTCTCACTTATTCCAATTTTTGGGTGAACAGACTCAATTGGTGCAACCATTTAATCTGCATTGTTTCTTACACTTTTAGCATTTGTATACAAGGTATATAAATTTGTATACAAAAATGGAAAGAACGAATGAAAGCGAAAGTTGGATGCATGGACCAAAAGCACGGTAACTCAAAAGGATGAATGAGAGTGAAAGTGTGAAGCAGGAGTCGAGAGTTTGAAAATTAGAAAGATTGAATGATAGAGAGAACTAAAGAGAGCTTTAGTTTCACTAAAACTTTCTTTAGTGAAACTAAAGAAAGGTGAAACCATGCATTTTAATGGTATGAAACAATTCTAGCATCAGCAAGTAAGGAAGTAGTAAAGTAACTATATACAAGTGCCACACGATGTGATAACATAAAAAATTTAAGGAATTATTTTATGTAGAATAAGCCTATAGTGTGCATGATAAGTAAAGCTGGAAATGTAGTTTATTCTGCTACTTCCAAGATAACCTGCAGAGTATAGTTACACTTGCATAATGTCATGACCAGACTATTCAGATTCAAAACTTAGGAAAGTGCATCTAGCTCTTCAGTGACATCTGAACTCATTTATTCAAAGGTTGACTATTTCCATATGGTCCATCCTACACTCATTTGTCCCAGGAGTGGCAAAACATATGCCTGATTGCATCCCCTCCTAGATATCTCTAGTTTCTCTAATTATGCATATTCAACTTCTCACTGAAGAACACTTCTTCCAAACATTATCTCCAAAGCTATTCACAAAATGCAATTAATCAGACATAAAGAAGTTTTCTCCATCAAACTCCCTTCATACATTTCTGAACTGCACACCATTATTCCTTCACAATCTTCTCAATGATTGATTGATTGGCAAAATCCATTCTTCAAAATTTTAATTCTTCCAAGGCAGCAAGCATACATTGAATCTTTACTTTCTCACTCATTTTTTCCCTTCTATAAATAAACTATTAATATCTATTCTCATTGCATATTTCTCACTTTTCAATCATTTCAGTCAGCCAAAATAATCAATTCTTTCACTTCTCCCTTCTGCAAGCAAAACAGCTTCACCAACATAATGGATCTTATGACCTATGTAAGATGCTTTTGTAACTATTTCGTTAAATACGCCTCTTTTCACTGAATCTCCACACAGAATCTTCTCTTCTACTAACTCCTTATACTATCATGCTTTTTCCCCATTCACTTTTTCTTTTGCTGTACTTCACTCACTCACACACAACTGTTTTCAAATCCCTCAAGCTTATTTTGTCTTATGTAGTGTGCATAAGCATGTTATTTCTCTCTGCACTGACGTCTCATCATATACATTACTTTCTTCCATATCCTTATACTATCATTCATATTTTGTAAGCAATCAATTCACTGCAATGCATTTTCAAAAATCCTGCTTTATATCCTTAATATCAGTTAATTCTCCCAATTTCAACATAACTCATTTCTTGTACTTGCTCATTAAACATCCAACACTCCCCCTTTAATACTCCAAATCATTTGCTTTCAGTAATTAATATATTATACACACATAACATTCATTATATTAATTCCTAGAGATTGATTTTGCTGAATATCAAAGTCTTGGCCACTATTGACAGTTGTTAGAACCAAAAAAATGAAGAGTAAAGATTGCAGTTCTGCTGTCTGGGTATGATAGGACTGATGACTATGACCCAGCAAGTAGATTGATGCATTCCTATCAGGACCTCATGAAGAAGCAAACTGAATTCCTTATAAGTAAGGGTTCAATCAACATTGGAAATATCTTGAATTATTCGAAATTTTTGCTATATAACCTATGATCTTTAACATCCACCAAAAACTCCAAAGATCTCTAGCCTGACTGGTTTCCCGAGTCATAACCATACTATGGCGCTGGAAATTTCATGACAAAGAAAGTAACTTCACACTTGAACTGACAGCCATTAGTATTTGGCAAATATTCAGCCTATTCAAATTACAGGGTAGGTGCTGGTTATTAGTAGCATCCCTGAATGACCTGCCTAACTTTTTATATTAGCAAGCAACTGAACATGTGCTCTTAGATTCTTCCTAATGTCATTAGGTTCAGGTTTAACAAGGTCCAAGGACTGTTCCCTAGGGTAACTCATTTCCTTAAATCTGGAAGATTCACATCCACTTATCAATACCTATCTATAAATCATCTAGCTGGCCAAGTCAAGAGTTCATAACTCATATCCATATTCTGCAGTTGAAACAATAGCCTTTCATGTGACATCCTATCAAATTCCTTAGCCAAATCCTTATGCAGTTCTTTGCAGAGATGCATGTCTATAAACTCATTTCCATAAGCATGTTCTTACAAATTTCTCTAAAATCTTCACCAATCCTGAAATACTGATGAGTTGATAGTTAGCCAATATCAGTTTTTGCACCACTCTTATCGCAACTATCATACATTCTTTGCATTCACATATTTAAGAACGAGTGCTTGTTTCATGTCACAATAAAATTTAATGGAATGAATACACTGAAATTAAACAGCAGGTTTAATCAGAATGATTAAACTGTTTATTTCTGTACTATATTAATTTTTATTGCAATGCTTTCCATTCCTGTGGTATCCTTCCTGAGCTAAGACGTGTTAAGCAAACTTGCAAAAGGCCTCTGCCAATTTCGCTAGATATTTCTATAGCATACATGCTATTCCATGAATTCTTATTGTCAAATTCTTATCCAGCTTCTGGAACAGCTGTTCATCCTTATTCTAATGCAGTGGCAGCACTGTGCACCATGTTACATACACCTGGTTGATATCTTAGCAAAGTGAGCACTGCTTAATTGAATAATATCAAATAATATCTTTGAACCCCAAAGAGTACCATCTACATTCAGCAAAACAATTCTTCCATATTCATTCTTTTACTTGCAATACAAAATTCTTTTGGAATGCTTTTACCCTGCACACAGGACCACCGCCAGATTATATCATGCTCTGAGGCAAACAATTAAATATCTCCCCTGATGGATTATAAGACAAAAATATAAGAAAATCTCCCATTTTATTACAAGAGAAACAGTAATGCAAAACAATTACATAACAATATTTGATCCAATCAAACTGAGAAGAAAGTGCAGAGAATGAACTAAGTGTTACTCACAATGGATGACCAACCACACTCACTGAATGCGATCACCATATGGTACTACAAAGGATAACAATATGTAAAAACTGCAATTTGTCGGCCAATACATTGATTGTGAAGTTCCAGGCATCAACTGGAATTCAAATCTGTATAAATCATTTGGAACAGAAGCTCAAAACACATATTTTCATGGTAGGACAATAATATGCAAGCACCACATACCCAAACCAGCATTCAGCATCGTCTTCAGTGGTGCAAAATGTGTACAGTGGGACATGGAAGCTTGGAAAGCTGTGCACAGAGCAATCAAATCGCACTACACCCTTTACCAAGCAGATAGATAGATTGGTGTGGCTGATATCTGGAGAATGTCTCTTAGTAGTATATAACCCAAACTATGAAATTCAAAGGTGGCAGAATGATAGTATTTTCCAGTGTTTCCTAGTTTGGCCTCTGAACTTTGTGGTATGATGAACATTGAGATTTTCGAAATGTTTCTGAACAATGAAATGCTTCTTACTTGATGCATTACTATGGAACTGACTGTTGTCTCTTTCAAAGAAACAAAACACTGTGTCATAAGGTTACTGCCGTAATTGTGTCATTTGTGCACATATATCTCACCACACTTGACTCACCTCCACAGAGCCCTGACACAACTGTTGAACACTGTGATGAACTGCAGTGTTGGGTGAGGTCAAGGGACACCCACCCCATAACAGTCAGGATCTCATTACACGCTTACAGGTAGGAAACTCCAAAATTCCCATTGATTGCTATCATACACTTATGGAAAGTATGCCCTGTAGGATTGCTGCAGTCATTGCAGCATAAGGGTGGGTGACTTGACTGCTTGTTCCTCATGTTGTCCATTGACTTCTTTTGCATGCAATGTACATGAACAGCATCAATATCAGCAGTTATTGTTTTTTAAAAATACAAATGATTAATAATAATATAAAAAAGGCTGACATTGCATACCTCTCAATTTCCAACTATAAACACTGAAGATGGAATTCACTGTTATCTGTTGCATGCCGCTAAGCTATTCTACCACTGATAATTTCAATAAGTAATACATAGCCAAATGCCAAAGAAAATAAATCACTATTTGCTTCTCCGTCAGTGTTTTCAAGAGCTTAAGAAACTAATACTCTTTTCACGTGATATTGGTACGGAGTTTGGGTATGTGATGCAGAAATGATGGCTTGGGGGGGGGGGGGAACATTTGACTTCGTGAAAAATGGGAAAATTGGATTCAGAACAGTGGTTTAACTAATAGCAGTTGGAGCCTGTTGCACATAAGAATAATTTACAAAAATATGGCAGGCAAATTCTTGGAATAGATTAAAACGTAAAGCTACAAATTTAAAACCGGATTCTTCACAAGCTGGCACTCTACACATAAAAGCAAAAAAAAAAAAAAAAAAATTCTTCTCATATATATATGTAACACCTCCGGGGAGTCAAAAGACTGATCGAGATAGAGCGTGCCAACAGCATCCAACGATTGAACCCCTTCCAACTACTAACCGGACTCAAAACAAAAATACTGTCAAAGTAACACTTACATATCGACTCAAAATTGGTTTCGAAGAGTTTCTATTTGAAATATATATATATATATATAGCGATAACATAAAAAGTATTGCCATTTCAATATGATATAATGATAAGATAAAAGGAATTACGATTTCAATATGATACCTGCGGGTAAAACTTAGGTAGTAATCAGCAAATCCCAAGCACTTTGCCCTCACCTGCACGAAGAGACAGAAACACGTGCTTGCTGAAAGCCGATTTTTCTTATTTGCAGTTTTCATCGTTTGGTGGTGGTAATTAATTATTACATGTATTATTATTATTATTATTATTATTATTATTATTATTATTATTATTATTATTATTAGTTAAATTAACATTGGATGCATATGAGGGAATAATAACCACACTGAATAACGCATCTCACAGATCTATTTTTTTTTTTTTTCACATACCTCATTATACTTATTGACAGGTCTTCAAGTAAATAAGAGGTTAACTACTTGTAATCTCATGTAGTACCCTGGAAAGTGATTTCTAAAGTCTTCAGCTTAGAAATAACTTTTGACGTATAACGACATTCATTGGAAATCTTGTAATGATAAACATGTGAAAATAAATTTAGAGGACAAAGAACTGTTTCACTTGTTACTTGCAAGAAAAGTTATCAACAGCAAGAAATCACCGAGAACAGCATGTTATAATTATAATAATAATTATTATTATCTTCTTCGTCTTTTCCCTTCACTTTTTAGACCTAGTGGCTTGTTTGGAGCCGTACCAGTCCCGAGGCTAGCCCTATGCTTCCCGGTGTGTCCTATGTAGATGAGTGTGTTCACGGGGCCGGTTTGTGCTTGCGAGAGGAAAATCCCCAGATATTTTGCTATTTATGATCTTATTTATTTTCTGTAATATTGTTTCTTTGTTTGGATCATTTTCTAACTTTGCTTGGACTTCGATAGTGATGTCTTTGCTTGGTGCGTATTTTGGGGATACAGCGAAGTTTAATCCTTTGTACAGGATGTTTATTTCGTCGGGTGTGAGGTTATGATGTGATGTGATAGATTTATAATGGAATTGTATAATACCACCTAACAACCCACACTAAATAATTCCATCATAAATCTATCACATCGATAGACATAGGCCAGCTATCTCAGATTGGCTACCGGTCGAGACTGAATTGCCCACTCAGTCTCCAAAAGCTAGATAAGGCATTAAGGCCTCACCTACTCCCTATAAGGAAATAAAAGGCGTTAGCTGATTTGTTTGTATGTATCTATCACATCCTAACCTCACACCCGACGAAATCATCGTCCTGAACAAAGGATCAAACGTCTCTATATTCCCGAAATACGCACTAAGCAAAGACATCATTATCGAAGTCCACGCAAAACTAGAAAATGACCCAAAAATCCATATTCCAGAAATTAAAAAACATCATAAATAGCAAAATAATAGTAAAATCCAACATTACGTCCAACTTACACAAAGACCTGTTATCATTAAAAATGAACCCGAATATAATGATCACAAAAGCGGACAAAGGGAATACAGTAGTCATCATAAATCAAACCGATTACCGCAACAAAATAACGGCCATCTTAAACGACCAACACACCTACCAAAAAATCCAAAATGATCCCACCTCCGACCTCATCAAACAGGTCAACACATCCTGCACGCCCCAAAAAATCAAAACCACAATGTAAAACATAGACAAAACCACAATATAAAACACAACACCAGACACCAAACACACCCCTTGTATGTTCGGGCAAATCAAAACCTACAAAGACGATGCGGCCTATAGTCTCCTACAACAACACCACCAGAGCACCGTTATCGAGATTCGTAGCCAAACTACCCAAACCACTGCTTACAACGTCAAACTCTATGATAAAAAATACGGACGACCTTTTCCAAAAAAATAAATAACATAACCATATCCCAGGAAGACGTCCTCACCTCATTGGATGCAACTTCATTATACACTAAAGTGAACTTTCCCAAAACATTAGACATCTTACACACACTACTCACAGAGGACCACACCCTGCACTCATGTACAAAATTAACATGAATGCTAGTGATATCATAAACTTGATCAAACTTCTAATACCAGCTAAGTTCTTTAAGTTCAACAAAAAGATGTATATTCAAATTTTCGGACTCCCTGTGGGCCAAGACATCAGCGAACAACTTGTAGAATTGTTCCTAGCACAGATAGAATCACTCCTACTCCCCCCCCCCATGGCATCACCTTTTATATTAGAAACGAGGGCGATAATCTATGCATTGCAGAAGCAACACACATCACCACGTTACGAGAATCCCTTAACAATTACAGCAACAGATTAAAATTTACCATAAAACCGAACAGAACCAGTCCATCAATGTCTTGAATCTGATATTAATCAGAACAAACAGCAAAATAGCCACGAAAATATACCACAAACCCGCATATCGGAAACTACCTGCATTTCAAATCGTACCATCCAGGGGAGAATGCTGGTCTGGAATTCCCACTTGCTCTTATCATCATTCAGGGGGTGAGAGGTGTGATTGAAGTCTGTTTAGCGGAATAATGAATTACTGACCATTTAAAACTATATATTTAGAAATTTCTGAATATTTAATCATACAAATATAACATTTATTTTACAAATGATATTCTATCTTTTTCAATTTAGCTACTTCAATATAAATTCTACCCTGCGGTTCTTCTTTATGAACTGGTCAATGATATTGTCATAAAAAGTTGGTTGTAACTTAATTTTCCCAAGCAACACGCACACTTATAAAGGCTGGCTGAAGCTCTCTGGCTAGAGCTACTTTGACTGCGTATGGCTTTGTGTTTCAGATGACGTGAAGGGATAGGAAATGGCTATGCACGTACATGAAATCATAGTGCTGCAGCGAAAAACTGGAAGCTCCTACAACCGAGCAAGCCAAGGTAGCTTTGACTAGACGAACAAGCATTAGCCTTCGATACACAACGCAAGGCTCAATTATTGCCGCGCAATCTTAAGACGTCTTCTGTCTACAAAAATAAAAGCCTATATGGAATGTTTATAAATGCATGCATTTATTAAGAAATAGATAGTACTTCTTTCTGAATTAATGAGCTTGCGCAGCAAGCATAGCACGCATGGAGAATCACCCCCCCCCCCCCCGTTACCATCCATATTCTGTAAAAAAATTGGTCATCCTATGATAGGATAAATTTTATAAATTGTGATAGAATTCCTATCACAATTTATAAATGCTTACAAGTTCTTAACCAACCGTAATTATCCCAACACAGAATTAAAGAAATTAACATAGCTTTTTAAAAATCGCAACTACCCTGCACAACTAATAAATTACGCAAACAGAACAGCAAAAGCCCATCAAAAGAACCCAAAAACAAAACAAACTTCCCAACACAAAAATTATCAAACTGCTATCCATCCGGAACACACATACAAAGCCTACAAATATATTTTCAAACACACTGACTATAAGCTGGTATTCATCACAGACCAAAAATTGGCAACACTTCTAAAACCCACTAAATCACACACACACTAAGAAATATTAGAACACCACAACGTAGTCTACAAATTTCCTTGCCAAAAAGACTGTGATATCACCTACACAGGTTCTGCTATCAGGTCTTTATGGGCAAGACTACAAGAACACTTCCGTGACTGTAATAGCCCTATTCTAGAACATTTAAACACTAAAAAACGCAACAAGACTAGACGAAGTACAATGCTTATAATATCGGAAACCTAACAAAGAAACATGATATAAACATAGTGATGGGTGACTTCAATGCAAAACTGGGAAGAGGGGGTGATGGAAAAATTGTTGGCGAACATGGCTTAGGGCACCAGAAATGACAGAGGAGATCGCCTAGTCCAGTTCTGTCAGGAAGAAGATCTAACAATAGCAAATACCTGGTTTAAACTTCCACCCAGAAGACTGTACACTTGGAAATCGCTTCAAGATAACCAACATAACATTGTCAGAAATCAAATTGATTATATACTGATAAATAAAAGATTCCACAGTAGTATAAAGAGTGCCAAGACTTATCCTGGAGCAGATATCTCATCAGACCACAATCCCATAGTTGCAGAAGTACGTCTTAGATTAAAATCAGCTAAAAAATCACAAAAGAAGAAAAAGAAAATTGATGTAGAAAAACTGAAAGACCCGAACATAAATAAAAGTGCCAAGACACAGCTTAACCTGCGATTACAACAGATTAACATAGAAGAAAATAAAAGTGTGGAATCTCTTTGGAATAGCTTAAAGAATGCCATCGTGACAACAAGTATTGAAGAAGTAGGTTATGTGAATAATATAAAACAACAAGAATGGAAGACAGATGAGATTCTTTCTCTTATTGATACAAGAAGAATGTACAAAAACAAAGAACTAGCCAGGTATACAGAAACACATAACATCATCAAGAAAAAAATAAAAGAAGTCAAGGAAATTTAGATGAAAAATTTATCTACTGAAATTGAACTGCTTCAGAAGAAACATGATAATTTCAATCTGTATAAGAAAATCAACGAAATTTCCGGAAAACTAAAGAAAAAGCAAATAGTGTCTCTAAAAGACGAAAATGGAAAAATAGTTCGAGAAGAAGAGAATAAAGCACAGATTTGGATAAAATATGTAACAGAACTTTTCAATGATACTAGACAGAAGCCTATAAATATAAAAGATAACATTCAAGGACCAGCAATCATCAAATGCGAAATAGAGAATGCTATACGAACAAGTAAAACAGGAAAAGCCAGTGGACCAGATGGTGTGCAAACAGAATTTTTAAAATTAATCGAACCAGATAACATCAAACTTCTTGAAAAACTATTTAATAAAATATATGAAAGTGATGAATTTCCATCAGATTGGCTCAAATCTACATTTATCACTGTCCCAAAGAAACCCAAAGCGAATTCCTGTGGTGACTTCCGCCTTATTAGTCTAATGAGCCAAACATTAAAAATATTTTTGAAAGTAATTCAGAATCGCATTTATAGAAAAAGTGAAGAAACTCTAAGTAAAACACAATTCGGCTTTCGGAATGGTTTTGGTACTAGAGAGGCCCTTTTCTGTACTCAAATATTGATACAAAAATGCATAGAAAAACAGAAATCTGTCTTTATGTGTTTCATAGATTTTGAAAAAGCATTCGACAAAGTCAGACACACTAACTTAATAGAAGTCCTTCAACAAATAAGGCTGGACGAACAAGACATAAGACTAATAACAAATCAGTGTTGGAATCATTCAGCTACCGTTCAATTAGACAACATTACCACCAGTGATATTAACATCAAAAGAGGAGTGAGACAAGGATGTGTGCTCTCACCACTCCTGTTCAACATATATGCAGAGGTAATCTTTAAAAAAACATTGGAAGAATGTCCAGAGGGAATCACAATAAATGGAAAGATTGTTAACAACCTACGATATGCAGATGACACAGTGCTAATTGCAGATAATATTATGGATCTCCAAAAACTCATTGACAGAGTATACATAGAAAGCCAAAGAATGGGAATAAATATAAACATCAACAAGACAAAATACATGATCATCAGCCAACATCCAGCCTCATCAATGAAACTGACACTCAATGGGAAAAATATCAATCGATCAAGTGTCAAGATATAAATATCTTGGTTGCTTGCTTAATGAAAAGTGGGATCCTTTGAAGTTGCACACGGCAGTCCTTCATGAAAATGAGAACACTATGCAATAAAGACCTAAATTCAGATGCCGGATGCTGAAATGCTATGTGTGGTCTATTCTGCTCTATGGAGTTGAAACATGGACATTGAAGGAAATCGAAGCCTTTGAGATGTGGCTATACAGAAGAATGCTAAAGATATCATGGACAGAAAAAATTACCAATGAAGATGTCTTAAAATCCATTGGCAAAGCTAAACATCTTGTACAAATAATCAAGAAACGAAAAACATCATATCTTGGACACATCATGAGAAACAGCAAATACCAACTTCTACAAACTATTTTGGTAGGAAGAATTGATGGCAAAGGAACTAGAGGAAGAAAAAGAATATCATGGTTTGACAACATCAAGACGTGGACAGGAAAGAGCAGTGCACAACTGCTCAGATTAGCACAAGAGCGCAGTTTGTTCGCCAAGATGGTCGCTGACCTTCAATAGAAGATAGCACAATAAGAAGATGGGCAAGACTACAAGAACACTTCCGTGACTGTATCAGCCCTATTCTAGAACATTTAAACACTAAAAAACGCAACAAGACTAGACGAAGTACAATGCTTATAATATCGGAAACGATAGCCATAAAATGTGACAAAAACTGAATCAACTTCCACCGACCCTACATAATCTCCGAGTGTTGAAAGCTCCACAACAAAAAATTAGGTCACAATTCCGAGTAATTAGGCGAGAACACAAGCACTTCAAAGGCAGAAACACCAAGCCAACATGACATAGCCTACACCAGTGATTCTCAACCACTGTGTAGCACTTTGGTGTGCCGCCACTGCGAATACCCATACATAAGCGGCGTCAGACAAGTGGTTCAATCAGTTCTACCTTCCTAGCAGGGACTGGCTGAACCAATGCGCATGGCTATTATAGTTCTGGCTACTGGCTAACAAAGCTACATATTTGTTTAGTCTACTAGTCGCCCGTTTGATGTGTGCATATGGTTAGTTACAACTTATACATTCGTTTTTACGTGCAATACCACAATATTGTGTAGTCAAACTTAATCTTTAAACGGATTCAAAGGCAATATACAATATGTCGTTTTTAATAATTTTTTGACAAAATTATTTTTATTTTCAATGAACCCCCTAAAATGGATAAATGGATAAAAAAAAAAAGAAAGCTTAACGACGATAATTATGATGCTAGCGATCATGCTAACGAGCCCAGTACAAGTAAAGAATTTTTTTCCTCCGCCAAAAAAAATGTAATGTTCATCGTAAGTATAATGATGACTTCTTAAAATTTGGATTTACATCTACAATGGAAAATGATAAAACTGTTCCCGAGTGTGTGGTATGTGGTTGTAAATTATCAAACAGTGCTATGGTTCCGAGCAAGCTCCAACGTCACCTGCTCACTAATCATCCTTCGCTAGTATCAAAAGACAAAGCCTACTTTCAAAATTCATTATCTGCAAGATCCAAACAATTAAAGATTTTTAAAAAGCAAATTAGTGTGTCTGAAAAAGCTCAGATGGTTTCTTATGAAGTGGCTGAATTATTTGCTCTCAAATTAAAATCTCATAATTTGGCTGAAGAAATTATATTACCTGCTTGTTGTAAAATTGTAAAAGGAATGACCGGTGAATCAGCAGAAACTGGTGTTTGTAAAATACCACTTTCAGATGATACAATTCATCGCAGAATTATAGACTTGTCCAAATATTGAAGAAAATACTGTTAAAACTCTTGCAAATTCAAATTTTGCTTTACAAATCGACGAAACAACTGATATTACGGGAAAAACACACTTAATTGTATTCGTTCGATTCATTCACGAAAATGATTGATTAATCAATTTTTATGTTGTCGTGAATTATCTGATTTCACAACAGGAAAACATATTTTCGATGAAATTAATTCTTATTTACAAGAAATTAAAATTTAGTGGAATTTATGCATTGGCATTTGTACAGATGGTGCTCCGGCTATGACTGGATCTATAAAAGGATTTGTAGCACATGTAAGAGAACATAATGCAGATATATTAGTTACCGATTGTTTTTTGCACTGGGAAACACTCATTACAAAACAATTACCATCAGAATTGAAAGTAGTGCTGGAACAATGTGTTAAAATAATTAATTATATAAAATCGAGAACATTAAAAAGTAGCCTGTTTAGTCATTTGCCAGGCTATGGAGTCTAAATACGAATCATTGTTACTACACACGGAAGTCACGTGGTTATCCAGAGGGAAAGTTTTGTCTCGCGTGCTTGAATTAAAAAATGAGATAAAGATATTTTTTGAACAAGATAATAATGATTTTGTTGGTTTGTTGGATGACAAAATATGGTGTGCTAAGCTGGCTTACTTATCTGATATTTTTGTTATTTTTAATAACATAAATACGAGTTTGCAAGGACCGAAAGAAAATATTTTAAACTCAACCGATAAATCGTTCGGATTTCAAAAAAAAATTACTTTATGGAAGAAAAAAGAAGGTAGTTTAGAAAAGTTTGAGTCAGTTCCAAAGGATTGTTATAAAATAATTCATAAAATAGTTATTGATCGTTTGACAATACTAGAGCAAAAAATTGTTCATTACTTTCCAAATTTAGAAATAAAAAAATTTGATTGGATTCGGAATCCATTTGTGATAAACGACACATCGATATATGAACTAACTTTGAAAGAAGAAGAAGAACTGATTTGTGTGTGTAATAACCGAGATTTAATTTCAAAACATTCAGAAGAATCAATTAATTTGTTCTGGATTAATCTTAGATACGATTATCCAACAATATCACAAAAAGCTTTAAGTGTGTTATTACAATTTTCCACATCTTATTTGTGCGAATTCGGATTTTCGGCTTTGACCGATATGAAAACGGTATAAAAAAAATATCCAGACTTTTAAATCTGGATCACGAAATGAGAGTAGCATTATCATTTATACGCCCAAATATAAATGAAGTTATAAAAAAAAAAACATGCTCAAATTTCGCATTAAATGTAATTTATCATTAAATAACTTTGTAATGCAATTTCATTTTATATTTTATTGCAAATTATTATTGTATGCTATTTTTACAAAATATATTATAGGTACATGAATTAATTAACAAAGTAAAATTCTTTCAAATTTATCTTATTGTTAGTGTGCCGCCAAATTTTAAAATTATTAAAAGTGTAAAAGTGTACCGTGACGAAAAAAAGGTTGAGAATCACTGACCTACGCTTATCCCAAAATGTTCTGAGGATGACACACGGACGAACTGTCTCCCCGGCCCCTTCTCTCATAAATCCTTCCCCTTCCTCAAAAAAACGCCCTTGAAAATAATAATATATGTATATATTATTTTAAAAACACCTGGGTTTTTTCAAGCTAATCTCCCACTTTGCCTCAAACCCACCCACTTTTCCAAAAAAACCTTCCTTTTAACAGCCCACAGCAGAACACTTCACATCGCAGTACGAGGCCCACCAAACAACAACAGCCAAACAAGGTATGTGCAAATGTTCTTCCTCTATTATTCTACATGTCCGCGCGGTTAGCCTAGTGGTGGCTGTGCGCTTCGCAACCATATGGCTGGAAAAGGAGTGTCCTAGGAGCTGATGGATCTTCCTCAGCCAGCCTGTCTTGGACGTGGACAGTAGGGTTTTTCCCCAGTTTATCCGGAGTTTTTCATCCTGCAAACAGGTAAACCGGACCGGTGAACATAAAGAATATAGCCATAGGACATATAGACGAAGACAGAAGAGATGGGCGCCATTTGTTTTAATTCACCGCCCATTAGATATTCTTGGCTTAGTAGCCATCAGTGACCCAAAGGTCCATTAAAGACTATGAGAGAGAGAAAGAGAGAGATTATTCGACATATATTTGTCTCTAAAACACATCTGTAATGCCCTAAGAATTCTTCAGTAAAAAGCCAATGACTTGAAAAAAAGGGTCACTCCTAAACGAAAGCAGGCAAAATTAACTGTAAAAATATAAATAATAATAATTATTATTTTTTTTATTAATATTATTATTAATATTATTAATTAAAATAATTATTAATATTAAAAAAAAAAAAAAAAAAAAAAAAAAAAAAAAAAAAAAATCAGCTAACGCCTTTTTATTCCCGTATACGGGAGTAGGCGAGGCCATTTAGCCCTATCTAACTTTTGGAGACTGAGTGGGCAGTTCAATCTCCACTGGTACCCAATCAGAGACAGATGGCCCAAGGCTATCACTAATTAAGCGGTACGCAGTGAAGAGAGACGGCTCAAATGTGCCGCCATCTCGTGGTCCCTAACCCTAACACAATATATTTAATGTCTGAAATAATGTGGGTTCTACGGTCGATTTTCTTGAGTTTACAGGACGAAAAACCCGAGTTTCCGGGAGGAAAAACCTGCTTGCCCGTGCCAGAGATCGACTAACTCGGGAACCGGTCGAAAAAAGGCTTAGAAAAATTTCCTCTAGTCGCCGACTAGACTCGAAACCAAGACTTCCTTTGTGCGGCCAAGCGCGGTGGTATGCAAACGCCACATCCACTGAGCTACACAGGCTCTCTCTATTAATAATTAATAATTAATAATTAATAATATTAATATTATTATTAATATTATTAATATTATTAATTATTAATTATTAATTATTAATATTATTAATTATTAATCGAGATGGCGGCACATTTGAGCCGTCTCTCTTCACTGCGTACTGCTTAATTAGTGATAGCCTTGGGCCATCTGTCTCTGATTGGGTACCAGTGGAGATTGAACTGCCCACTCAGTCTCCAAAAGTTAAAATAGGGCTAAATGGTCTCGCCTACTCCCGTATATACGGGAATAAAAAGGCGTTAGCTGATTTTTTTTAATTATTAATTATTAATTATTAATATTATTAATTATTAATTATTAATTATTATTATTAATTATTAATTATTAATATTATTTTAAAAATTATTATTATTATTATTATTAATTATTAATTATTAATATTATTTTAAAAATTATTATTATTATTATTATTATTATTATTATTATTATTATTATTAAATTAAGCCTGTGTAGCTCAGTTGAAGTGGCGTTCGTACTCTACAGCGCTTGACCGCACGACGACATGCGTTCGAATCTAGTCGCCGACTAGAGAAACATTTTCGAAGCCTTTTTTCGACCGGTTCCAGAGTTAGTCGATCTCTGGCACGGGCTAGCGGGTTTTTCCTCCCTGTAACTCGGGTTTTTCTTCCCGCGTCTTGATGTTTGACAACATCAAGACGTGGACAGGAAAGAGCAGTGCACAACTGCTCAGATTAACACAAGAGCGCAGTTTGTTCGCCAAGATGGTCGCTGACCTTCGATAGAAGATAGTACAATAAGAAGAAGAAGAAACTCAAGAAAACCGGCCGTCGAACCCACACTATTTTCAGACATTAAAAATATTGTGTTTGGGTTAGGGAGCACCAGACGGCGGCACTTACTAGCCACCTTCTTCACTGCAGGCCGATTAATTAGTGATAGCCTTGGGCCAGCTATCTCTAATTGGCTACCAGTGGAGATTGAACTGCCCACTCAGTCTCCAAAAGTTAGATAAGCTAAACGGCCCCCGCCTACTCCCTATACGGGAACAAATAGGAGTTAGCTGATTTTTTTTTTCACTTTAAGAATTATTTTTATTTAAGTCATGTTCTATATTTTTGCATTCATCTAATATTCATAATTTTCTAGCATATTAGATTTCTTTTTTAGTAATCTTAGTAATATTTTTATGCTGTTCTCTATTATCACTGCTATTAATATGAGATTTCAAATATCTTCTTTCGTCGCATAGGTCCAAAATATTTTTGGTTATCTATGGTTTATTTATTTTCCTTTTGTATCCAAGGATTTTTTCAGCTGTCTCAGTTATCTTTGGTGAGAAGTATTTGATTTTAGATTTGATATTATTATATTTCTTGAAGCTTGTGTGAAAAATTTGTTTTAATTTGTATTTATATAGTATATTTATTTGAGGATCTTTTAATTTATCTGAATTATATTTTTTACCAGTTGATTTTGTAGGTAATATTTCTCTCATTTTCATATTGATAGTTATGATGACCACGTTGTGGTCGCTGCCAATGTCGGCTCCAGGAAATGATCTGGTTCTCGTTAGGTTGATGAAGTTTTTAAATCTTGTGCTTACAAGGAGGAGCTAACTGCTGCAATGACTTCTTTTAATATCGGGTAATCTCCTTCCTCTGAACCTCCTGCCAAAATTCCGTCCAAAACACCGTCAGTCGGTTGAGGGTTCTTTTAAAAAAGCTTGGTTGTGTAACATTTCCATCTAATATTAATAAGTCACTTTGGTTGTGTCTTTTACCATCAGGGGAAATCCACGTCCATCTTCTGGAAGGTTTATGGAGAAATAGAGTGTTAGTAATGTTCGGTTCACTTTGTGAGACAAAATTGATCAATTCAAAACCTCTTTCGTTTGTCTCCCCATAGCCATACGGTCCGACAATTGGGAGATAGTCCTTGCTGATGTCTGTTCCAATATTGGCATTCCAATCGCTAAAATTTCAAAAGGCCTTTTGTACAATCAAAAGGTCTTTTCTATTCGCTCTGGTGATTGTTGCATTAAGCTGACCATAAAACTTCTCTACTTCGGGGTCATCGTGGGATGTGGTTGGGGCATAGACCTGTATGATGGTGAAATTGAGTGGTTTCCTCTTTGGAGGACTAGAGCAATTCTGCTATTGATAGGATTGAATTCCATGATAGAATTGCGTGATGATTTGTGTATCAAAAACCCGACACCTTCTTTACTGCTGCAGTCACATCCAGAGTGAAAAAGCAAATGTCCTTCATCTGTTGTTAGCTCTCCTGTTTGGGGCCATCGAATTTCACAAAGTCCCATAACAGTCCATTCATATCTTTTTAGTTTGTGCTATAGTAATTTGAGTTGACCTGATTGTAGTAGAGTCCTAATATTCCAAATTCCGGTCATGAAATGGTTGCAGAGTCTGAATCCGGATCGAGTTTTTTCATAATATTTTTATCAGTGACAGTGGTGATGGTAGCGCCAGTTGCTAACTTTTCATTGCCACCCCTGGAGATGTTACCAAACGACAACGCAGTCCTTGTTGAACCGGGTGATATCCGAGCCGGCATGGTGTGCTAAGTCCTTTGCCATGAATGTCTAATGCGCAATAAATTAAGACAGATGGTGCCAATCACCTCTTCTGTCTTTGCCTGCTAGCATTTATCTGGGCATAGAGGGATGGACTTCACACCTTGGAAGGCCATCCCTCTATCAGGAATATCACTGGCGTATTACAGGAATACTCTGAATACGTCGGGAGTATTCCTGGTAATACTCCTGATGTGCTTCACCCATCCCGCCCAGGGCCACCCTTCCCTACCACGATTAGGCAGCATAGCAGGACTTGGGGATTATGTGCAAATATATGCATGAAAATAAAAAAATATTGTTTGAGAACAAGAATTATTATTATTATGAAACCTCCATGGAGTCAATAGACTCATTGTGTTATTTATCCAAAATGAATGTACTCAGTTGTAGAGGACAAACTACTAGAAGAACAAAATGGTTTCCGAAAAGGCAGATCCAATTTTAACTTTAAAATTATTAATAGAAAAGAGAAGAGAATTTCAAAAAGAAACACACGTGGCCTTTATTGATAATGAAAAAGCTTTGGACAAAATTAGTAGACAAAAATTGTTTAAAATATTCACCGATTTAAATATACCAAACTAACTTTTACAATCCCTTCAAAAAATATATACAGTAAATAAAATAGCAGTTAAATTAGAACACATCTCAGAATGGAAAGATATATTATAACTAGAGGGCTACATGGTGTGTGGTGTTTGCAGAGAGCTCCTGAAAATATAAGTATTATTTTGAGTAAAAATTGGTAACATTGATTTAATCTTAACGTGGTATTGTTTGTTTTTGGTAGCTTGGTGTAGCGGTGTGATTTTTGGCATGATTTCCGCTTTATTTAAACTAGTATTTTAAAGACACGATTGATATTGTACCACATTGTGCCAATGCGACGAAAAACAATGGCGTCCAAAACTTCGCCGTCTTTGTTCAAAAACTTTAATGTAAGGAAGTTCGTTCAGTGTAACATGCGCGGGATGTATGCACTTGCAAAAGAGGCTGGAGTTTGTATAGATAATGATAGCGGTGGGAGACTGTGCCGAAGGTGTAAGGAAAGTGTGGAATTGAAGTGTGTGTCAGGTCGAGATTATTGTTGTAGAAGGAATCCAGAATATGTGAGAAAATAGTGATTTGAATGGAAATGGCGGTGTTGAACAAGATAGCAATGAGAGCGGTGATGAAAGAGAGAGTGAAAGTAATTATACAGAGAGAGAAAATGGTTTGAATGATAAAACAAATGAGGAATTAGTTGTACTGAGTTAGATCGCACAGTTACGCAGAGTAATACATAGGGGAAGCGGCAGTTGAAGCGACTGCAAAACTCTTTCCCGAGCTCCTTGGCTAACGGAAATAAGCAAGTGTATGAAAGGAAAAATAAGCGCATGATTGGGAGTGTTTCAGAAGTGAAGGAAAGTGTGTTGTATTGGTGACTCGTTAGTAAGAGGTGTGACAGATGAAAGTTTGACTAAATCGTACTTACTGGGTGCGAAAATTAAGAATGTAAGTGAGAGTATTAGAGCACAAAAAGCAGAGAGTGAAAGAAATGATAGTCGTGGCGTGAATGAATGATTTGAAAGGAGATAAATTTGATATGAGAGAGGACTTCAAGGAATCATTAGAGGTAGCGAAAGAAAAGAGTGAGAGAGTTAGGATAGTGAGTCTGTTGCCACGGTATGACAGAAGAGTTTAGGAGAGCCATAATCGCAAATGACTTTATGTGCAGGTTATGCAGACAGTGTGGTGTGGAGTTTGTGGACGTGTGGAGTGAGTTTGATGGGCGAAAGGATTTGTACAAGATGGATGGCTTGTATTTGAATGGATTTGGTGTGTGGAGACTGGAAAATGTGTTGCTGAATGAAGTAAAAGTGGATGTGAAAAATTAGGAAACTAGAACTATTAAGGAGGTGGGAAGTGGATATGAAGACATCAATTAGGCGGTTGAGTGTAAGAATGTATACATAATGTGCCCGGCCCAGTACGAAGGACAAGAAATCAGAATGGGATAGTTAGTATAACGCATCAAGGTAGGGGTGGGACAAATGGACCTCTGCACTTCATGCATATACTAATACTAGGAATATTAGGAACAAGAAGGAAGAATTTTTGGCTTTGGTCGGCTCTTCCTAGCCACAGGTTATTGGCATTATTGAAACATGGCTGACAGAAGATGATATAGTTGGTGGGATAGACTGTGTAGGGTATAGTGTGTTCAGAAGTGACAGGGAGAATGAAATGTGTGGAGGAGTGTTATTGATGATAGCTGATGAACTGCAGCCAAGGAAAATAGGAGTTGTATTGCAGGATAGTGAAAAAAGTTCATTTGAGGATATTTGGTGTGAGATTGAGACTAACAGAATAAAATATACAGTTGAGTGCTGCTATAGACCAGGTGATGGAATAGATGGTGGAGATAGTATGCATAAACAAATTGATGCAATGAGTGGAAGGAGGGAATTATTATGGGGGATTTCAACTATGGTAACATTGATTGGAAGGGGGAGAGGCACATGTGAGGAAGGAAATGGATTTTGTTTAGTTATTATCTGAGATAGCATGTAATGGAAAATATTAAGGGTTCGAGAGTGCTTGACCTAGTAATAGCATCTGAGAATTTGACTGTAATGAATATGACTATGTTGCCACCTATTGGTGAGAGTGATCATAAGGATTCAACCTGGGAGGTGGCTAATTGTGTGATATTTTCCATTAAGACAGGGTATATGTGGAATTACCATGCTGGCAAGTATGTCAAGCTTAGGAGATTGCTTGGTTCAGTGCCATGGAATGTAAAACTGCAAGGGCTGGATGTTGATAGTGCATGGGAAGTGGTCAAGGAGCCTTTGCAGGAGGTTTTGACTGACTGTATGCCAAGAGTCCGAATAGTAAATCAAGTAAGGGTTTAATGGATGAATAGCACCATTAAACTTGAGTTGCAAAAAAAGAAACACCTGTGGAGGGAATTTAAGAAGAAAGGTGACCTGCAGGCACACGAACGGTATAAAGCACAGGCCAGAAGGGTAACGAGTGTGGTAAGAAAAGAAAAAGCGGATTATGAAAGGAAATTAGCCATGCAAGCTAAAGAGAATCCTAAACAGTTCTTTCAATATGCTACAAGTAAAAGAAAAATTGCATACAGCAGAATGATTTTAAGGAATGCCGATGTAGAGAGGTCACTGAATCAGTCAATATAGTGGAATTACTGAGTGAGCACTTCGCAAGAGTATATCATCTAGGTGGTGACATTGAAGGAATAAAGGAATCATTAGCTTATATGGTAATTTTGGTGAATGCAGTGGAAATGAATAGTCTATTACAGAACCTTAATGTGTATACATCTGTGGAATTGGATGGTATACCAGCACTGCTCTTACATGATGCGGCTAAAGAATTGTCAGTGTCTTTGGTCATATCGTTTAATCTGAGTTTTGGGTATGGTTTAGTCCCCAAGGGGTGGAAAGAGGGGAAATAGTTCCACTGCATAAAGGCGGATCCAAGACTACTGTTGCAAATTACCGACCGATCGGCATATCAGGAGTTGTTGTCAAGGTCTTGGAGAAAGTAATCAAGCGAAAAATACAGGAATAGATTGAATAAAATGAGATAGTGTATGGAGGACAGCATGGTTTTGTGAAAGATAGATCATCGCTCAGTAACTTGCTTAGGATTTATAATACAGTGATGGCTGAACTAGATAAGGATAATGGGTTTACAGTGATACTGCTGGACCTGGCAAAGGCCTTTAATAGGATACCACATGGAATTCTAATCCGTAAACGGCAACATATGGGAATGGATATAGGGTAGGTGAGTTGGATAGGTAGTTGGTTGATGGAGAGATATCAAAGAGTAGTTTATTCAGGAGTAGAGTCCAAAAGACGGCCTGTGACTAGTGTTGTGCCACAGAGGTGTGTTCATAGACCATTTAATTTGTTCGTTAACAATATAGGGAAGGATCTGAGAGGAACGGTTCATTTGTTCATTGATGATGCAAAGTTGGGTAGGGCAATAGTGAATGCAGAAGGTGTCAAAATTTTGCAGGATGATTTGAATAGATTGGAGGCCGTGGCTAAGGAGAATAGATGTCAATTTATTGTGGCAAAATGTAAGGTTACGCATTTTGGGGTGAAAAGATTAGCAGCACTATATCACATTTGGAACCGTACTCCAGGAGATTGACGAGGCCAGGGACTTGAGAGGGTTGGTGGGTATGGAGTTGAAGTTTAGAGGGTACTTTGCAAAAGTGGCTAAATCAGCTCATGAAATCATTTGGATGCTGAAGAATACTTTGATGAGCAGAGACAAGCAAGTTATTATTCCTCTGTCTCAAGCCTTGTTAAGACCCCATCTTGACTACTGTGCCCAGATCTGGTCACCTAGGTTTCTTCTTGATGTTGAGGAGGTTGAGAGGATCCAGAGGCAAGTGACCAAGATGATAGCAGGTCTATGGAATGAAACTTATGAAAACAGGTTGAAGATTTATGGGTTGCAGGAATTGGTTGATAGGCAGAAAAGGGGATTATGATTGAGACATTCAAATTGCTGAAGGGTTTCTATAGGATTAATTCAGAGGATATTTTTGAGAACAGGACTCGTGGTGGGAGGACTAGGGGGCATCCATGGAAGCTGGGCAAGTGTGTGGTTAGTAATGGCGATAGAGCTAGATTTTTTACTTTTAGAGTGGTGAAAGGGTGGAATAAGCTGCCAGAGTCTGTTGTGGGTGCTATGACAGTGAATGAGTTCTGGGCAAAGTGTGATAAATACTGTGTGAATGTCGAATAGTTGTGATGGACATGATGCTTAGGGCCTCCCTCGATGAGTCTGAGGACTCCTTGGAGTCGCCCGTAATAATAGTAATGGTAATATCAAGAAGAATACGACAAGGATGTACCCTCTCACCTCAGCTTTTCAATATATATCTAAATAAAATTAAAACAATCTGGAAGCAGCATAACCTATTTGGTATACGAATTACCCCTGAAATGAAGATAGATACACTACTATTTGCAGATGATCAAATAGTATTAGCTACACCAGAAGATGATTTACAAATATCATTAAAATCATTAAATGATATCTCAAAACAATCTGATCTTGTGGCTTCCTCTCTTTGAGGAGGTTGCTGCTGATTACTAGAGAGAGATTGTGACGCAAGGTGGTTTCCCTTTGCCTTCCTTGCCGTATTTTTATGACTGTAGCCTGTGTGTTCACGGGTCTGGTTTGCCTGCTTTCGGGACGAAAAACCCCAGATAAACTGGCGGAAAAAACCAGTCCACGCCCAAGACCGGCTAACTTGGCTATGGATGAGGAAGATCCTTAAGCTCCTCACGTCGTCGACGGGAATCGAACCCAGGGAGCTCCTACCCCAGGCATATGGTTGCAATGCGCAAAGCCACTCGGCTAACCGCGCGTACCTCAAAACAATATAATATGAAAATATCTAAAGAAAAAACAAAAATAACGGCATTCAAATGAGAAAACCCAACAAGAAGTAAAATAGTGATAGATAATAAAATACTAGAACAAGTAAACACTTTCAGATACTCGTGATGTGATCTATCATACGAAAAAGAAAAAGACATAGACACTAAAATATCAAACTTTGTCAAAATAAATGGCATAATAAATAATATATTTAAGCGATCCCTAGTACACAAACACACTAGAATCAGACTATATAATGTCTTGTCAATACCAATTCTACTATATGGAAGCAAAACATGGACCATAAAAAGGAAAGATGGAAAAACGAATTCAAACATCAGAAACGAAGTTCCTCAAAAAACAGTTGAATATACCAAGTGGGACCACAAAACAAATGAAGAAATCTTACAATCCCTGAAAATAAAACCAATCAATTACTACATAAGACAGTATAAACAAAAACGGTTATAACATTTAAATCGAATGGACAACAGCAGACTACCAAAAATATTATACAGGTACAAAATAAGTGGAAAAAGAAGATTCAGAAGACCAAGAAAGAGATGGCATGAGACCGGAACAGGCCACTTGGCCTAAATTCCATGTTAGGAAAAAGAAGAATGTACTCAGTATTTTATATACTGGATTTTGGTATTTAAAAAATGAAATACGAATGTCCTTAATTGCATACATGTAAATACAGATAATAATAAATTATGATATTGATATGGAAAAAAAAATTATGTATATTTTATGGAGTGTGGGGAAAGGACAAGACGGCATTCTTGGAATCTAAGAATGAGTGCCGCTAAAAAGCCGGTGAGGGTTAGATTTTCTCTCAGAAAGTGGGGTTCACTGGAAAATGGTTTGCCATTGACGTTGTGTTTTCAACAGCGTGAATGAATTCAAAAATAAGTATGATAGCTTGTACATGTAATTTGTGACTTAGCACGATGGGTTCATGACTCCCTGAAGGTCTCTTTTACTTATAATAATAATTTTGAGAAATTTTATTATCATCTTCACATATATAGATTATTCACAAATATACAATTGAAGCGTTATTACTATTGCATTTTTGTTCATTACAAATATTCAGTACTTAATATTAACTGAATATCTTATTTAAATGTATGTGAATAATAATACTAACAATGTACTTTACATTTTTTTTCATATATGTTTACAATCTTCTTCTTCTTCTGCAGCTTGTCCCACTTAAGTAGGGTTGCTGTTTTCAGTCTCCACCACATCCTCCTCTCTTGGGCTGTAACCACATCTAAGTTCTTCATCCTCAAGTCCTCCTCCACCAGCTCCCTCCATCTCTTCTTTGGCCGCCCGCGCTTCCTTTGCCCCTGCACATCCTTCTGCATAACCTTTCTTCACACACATTCGTTCTCCCTCCTCATCACATGACCAAACTATCTCAACCTTGCCTCCTGTATCTTCGCTCCTAAGTTCGAACACTCCCCTCACATTGTCATTTTTCAGAAGATTTTTTCTGGTCGCACCGCACATCCACCTAAGCATTCTCATCACTGCTACTTCCATCCTGCTGATGATATTTTTCCTCAGGGCCACATTTTCCATAGCATAAGTCATAGTTGGTCTCACTACTGTCTTCTAGATTTTCCCTTTTAAACTGATGGACACCCTCTTACCACATAGCACTCGAGCAATCTCTCTCCAGCTCCTCCATCCCACTTCCTTCGCAGTCTCTCCATCCTCTTCCACTGCTGAACAAAAGATTCCAAAGTCGCTAATCTTTCTGAATACATTTCCTTCCAGCTCCAGATCTGTCTACTGGCTGCCATCCACTTTGCAACACATATAGTCTCTTACTTCTGCTCAGTTCTCATACCTTTCTCTTTCAGTACTTTCCTTCAAATTTCCACTTTAGCTGCCACTTGTTCTCTTGACTCTGCACGCAGCACGATGTCATCTGCATACAACATCCGCGTCCAAGGCGAGCCTTTTCTCACCTCCACCGTCACCCTTCCATCACAATACTACACAGGAATGGACTTGATGCCGGCCCTTGATTCAAGCCAACTGACACTTGAAAACTTTCTGCCTCTCCAGGCAGGTCCAAACACTTGTCTTCACATTTCTGTACATCTCCTGCATTAGCCTGACTTATTTCTCTGCTACCTTCTTCTTCTTCCTTTGTCTTGCTTTCCCCAGATCAATAATAGCAGATTTAGCTCTCGTTGTTTCTCTCGGAACAAAGGGGGCTACAATGATTCGTTAATGTCTTAAGAGAGATATATTTTTCATATTAACGATATTGGAAAGGGGATAATTTTATTTAAATGTACACATAATTATTTTCTGCATTTTGTCATTTACATTTATGTTTCAATCGGCAGTTCAAACACCAAATAAAGTTTTCAAAATGGAGATTATCGATTAGTGATAGAATTAAAATATCTAATACGCATTCGATTCAAATTGTTATTTTATTTTTTCAATTATTAATTTTTTCTTGAATTATTGAAAAAATAAAAAAAATTTATTTTTTCAATAATTACAAAACCCACTGGGGGACCGCACAAAATTGCGCCATTGCCCACAGGCCATGTTTTGGACAGCCCTACATTACATGAACACAATTATGCATAACAGATACTTGCAGGTACATAATATTATTTAAATAATAGTAATTGTTTTTATCTGTGTGCATCAGTGGGTTTGCACACCATTTTACACTTCGTTTGCACACCATGGCGCTTGACCGCATGAAGGAAGACTTCTTGGTTTCGAATCTAGTCGGCAACTAGAAGAAATTTTTCTAAGCCTTTTTTCGACCGGTTCCCAAGCATGTCGATCTCTGACACGGAAAAGTGGGTTTTTTCTCCCAGAAACTCTGGTTTTTCGTCTCGTAATCTCAAGAAAATCGACCATAGAACTCATATTATTTCAGACATTAAAAATACGAGTGTTAGGGTTAGGGATCACAAGATGGTGGCACTTGTTGAGCCATCTCTCTTCACTGCATGCCACTTAATTAGTGATAGTCTTGAACCAGCTGTCTCTGATTGGGTACCAGTGAAGATTGAACTGCCCAGTCATTGTCTCCAAAAGTTAGATAGAGCTAAACGGCCTCTCCTGTCCCTGTATACGGGAATAAAAAGGCGTTAGCTGATTTTTTTAAAACAATTGTTTTGCAAAGTACTGCATATTATTATAATATTAACAATGATTATTATAGAGATTCTTTTTGCATTTTTACAATATATATACAATAACAATAAATATACTTTCTTTATATAATAATTTTTTTCTATTGTTATCATAAAGAGTATTTACATATGTAAAATTAAGACATTACATTTTCTGCTCTGTACAAAATTCTGTACACAGTTTAGAGTACCTTATTTCCTTTTATTTATTTATTTTTTTTAATTTTTTTATGTGGCGTTTGCACTCCACGGCACTTGGCCGCACGAAGGAAGACTTCGTTTCGAGTCTAGTCGGTGACTAGAGGAAATTTTTCTAAGCCTTTTTTCGACCGGTTCCTGAGTTAGTCGATCTCTGGCACGGGCAAGCGGGTTTTTCCTCCCGGAAACTCGAGTTTTTCGTCCCGTAAACTGAAGAAAATCGACCGTAGAACCCACATTATTTCAGACATTAAATATATTGTGTTAGGGTTAGGGACCACGAGATGGCGGCACATTTGAGCCGTCTCTCTTCACTGAGTACCGCTTAATTAGTGATAGCCTTGTACCATCTATCTCTGATTGGTACCAGTGGAGATTGAACTGCCCACTCAGTCTCCAAAAGTTAGATAGGGCTAAATGGCCTCGCCTACTCCCCGTATACGGGAATAAAAAGGCGTTAGCTGATTTTTTTTTTTTGAATATGAATACCAGTATTGTAAAATCGTGTGTGGAAGGATTTTTATACAAAAATACCTTATATACAGATTTTACTGGTAAACAAAAGTCCATTCAAAATACTTGTAATTAAATAACTAAATTTGTTGTATTTAATAATATGGAAATAGAATGTTGTGAATTACGAAATAATATAACCGCCCAGTTTTTGTAAAAGAACAAAGAAGGTCAAAGGTGAATTAATTTGTGTCTAAAGAAACTTCTAGACAAATATATATCCAGACGGATTACTGTATTAACGTATGACCTAGGGCATCTGCAATCACGAAGATCAGCTATGCACGGGGGTTTCCCGCCTTAAGGCCACAACAGAAAAGGGTGGCGGGTGCAGAACCATGGAAGACCCAAGGGATTAAAACATAGCAGAACCTAAGGTCAACGGGGTCAGATATAAAAGGGGTTGCTACGGCTAGCTGCGGTTGTTCTTTGGTCAGCGAGAAGTTACGAGGTCACACGGAGTTCAGACAAGAGTGTTATGGGATCCAGTAGGCGACGAGGTCAGCGAGGGTCGAGCAGTTACCGGGATACGATGTATGTAGGGTGACCAGATTAAAAATTTGGTTTTGAGGTATTCATGGTGAGGCATTCATTGAGGTATTCAATTTGGGGTATTCATGATTAGGTTTTTGGGTATTCATTATTGGCCTTGAGGATAATCGCATTATCAAACATAAAGAACGAACAATTATAATAAGATTATTTTATTTCTATATTTGTAGATTTTCACAATATACAAATGCATGAAACACAGAGTTGGTCAAATTTTGGTACAATTAGTCAAATTCACAGCAAGTCTAAACAAAATTTAAATATTTTATTTTGGCAGTTATGAACACTAATGGAAACTTTTAGAAATATTGTCATGATATGTTTTGCATAATCATTTACAAAATAAATTCAGCAAACCTGATTTATTTTATCAAAAATTATTTACCTAATAATATTTTTTATTCGAGCGAATTTCTTTTAGCAATTTTTCATTTTTTAATACAACTGCATAAAATTCTTTGCACGACATATTGTAATTGATTTTCACCAGTAATTCTCCCTCAACAGTTTTTAGGTCTAATCTGTTCCTCTCCTTTTTTTAAGAATTGAACATTAAGCTAAATACTCGCTCACTCATTGCATTTCAGTGAGGCAAAGCAAAAACAAAATGAATAATTTTTTCAATATAGGTACATCGTATGCATTTAAAAATTTTATCCAAATATCTGTGATATTTTTGAGTTCTTTGGTGTCAATATTTTTATGGAACGATTTTAAGAAGACCTACTCTTCATATAACAAATCAATATTAATATCGGAAATTTTTAACAAATCTATAACTTTTAAGAAAAGATCAAAATGTGCCACTTCATGTAATTTGAATATATTAAGATATTCATTATTTTCAAAACTAAATATTTTTTCAATATACTGAATTAAAGTTTTCAGAAAATCGTCTGCCCTTTTCTTAAACAAATTTATCTCTACTGGTTTGTGACAAGATTTCAATTTTTGTATAGCAACGAATCCATAAAAATAATCATTTAATTTTGAAAGTAGAAAGCTTCTTAGATTGGCCATTAGTTTAAATAGTTCTATTATAATTGGACCATCCTGCTCTAGATTAAAAATTACGTTTTGGATAGCTGCATTTGAAAAGAAAGAACAGTAGACATCAGCTAATTCGTTCGAAAAAAAAATCTTGTAAAATAGGTGGACATCTTTCCAAAGATAGAAAATAATTATTCACTCGCTAAAAATTTTTATTTAGCATATCTACTGTTGGAAGGAGTGACAACCATCTTGTAGGAACTTGACGCATTAGATCTGAATATTCCAGGTCGTAAAATTCATAATGTTCTTTTAAATTTTCTAACCTTTTGCTATGTGAACTAAATTCATTATATTTTTTAAATATAATGAATTTAGTTCACATTCTACATCAACTTCTAAACAGCTTGTAGCTTTTCTTGTTGCATTGTGTAAGATATGGCAACGACACCCCTATCTATTAAATCCTTATTAAATTTTTTAATTCTGTAAATACACTCTGAATAATACCAAAATTTATATTAGCATTATCACCGCTAAAACTAACAATGTTCTCAGGATTTAAATTCAGCTCCTTCAACTTTTAAAGTAAGCAAAGTGAAATATCCTCTGACTGACTGTTAAAGAAACTCAAACGTTTTGTTTGAACTCCTCCACTAGATTTATAGGGTGTCCCAAAATTCACGCAAGAAGTAATTTTGATAGAAAACACACGTTTTTAATTAAAAATTGTAATTTCTTATTGATTCATAAAGTATACAGTATACGGTTATGCATGGAATAGCATATCGGGTAAATGGCCTCCACAGCTTTGCTCACATACGCACTCTTTCGTCGAAATTTTCCATGACCGTTTTGCATAAATGTGGATGAATTTCGTTGATACAGCGCTCAATTTCCTCCTTCAACGGGCGGGTGGTCGTGGGCTTGTCGGCATAAACATTAGACTTCAAAAAACCCCAAAGAATAAAGTCCAACATCGTTAAGTCACATGATCTGGGAGGCCAATTCGGATCACCAAAACTGGAAATTACACGACTAGGAAATGACTCACGCAGTAATTGAATTGTTTCTCGGTCTGTATGGCATGTGGCACCGTCTTGTTGAAACCACATGTCGTCCACATCCATATCTTGCAATTTAGGCACAAAAAACTGGATTATCATGTCGCAATAGCGAGCACCATTAACTGTTATTGCCTTACCAGCCGCATTTTCGAAGAAGAATGGACCGATGATGCCTCCAGCCCAAAATCTGCACCAAACAGTGATACGTTGTGGATTCATTTGTTTCTCAACAATCATTCGTGGATTTTCTGAACCCAAAATGTGACAATATTGTCGATTAACGAAGCCATCAAGATGAAAATGAGCCTCATCGCTGAAGATGATTTTGTTCGAAAAATAAGCATCCACTTGTTGTTGTTCCATAATCCATTCAACGAACTCTCTTCGCTGTGTGTGGTCAGTAGGCTTCAGTTCTTGAGTCAATTGAACTTTGTAAGCATAAAAATGCATATCTTTCGTGAGAATACGCTGGAGAGAGCTTCTCGAAATGCCCAATTCAAGACCACGGTGCCGAATTGATGTTCCTGGACTCTCAGCAACGCTCTCACGAACTGCTTCGATGTTTTCTGTTGAACGATTTATTGAAGGACGGCCAGAGTGTATAAGATCACTAATTGATCCAGTTTCCTTGAATTTTTTAATTAATCTTTTCACAGTTGATGAAGTTAAATCACTATTCCGACCATATTTTGTACGAAAATTGCGAACTGTAGCTGCCAAACCTTCATTATTTTTAAAATATTGCTCAACAATGAAAATGCGTTGTTCTTTCATGTAGCGCTCCATTTAAATTAATAACCCTAAACTGTCAGCTGTCACGCTGTCTTTTTGTTTTCTCGTTGGCAACACTTTACCGCACAAATGGCGCTAGATTTAAATCTTGTGTGAATTTTGGAACACCCTTTATTAGGGCGAATTTGTCTGTCAGCATATCCTCCTGCATTACTCTAAGGTTGTTCAAGAGTGGAATCTAAAGAAAAAGATAAGGTATTATATTAGAGTAAATATAGAACAGAAATTTAAAATAGCAGAAGTCAGTCGCTATGGAGTGTGCTTCCATTACTGCTACAAACAATTAAAAAAAAAACCCAAAAAGAAACTTACACGCTCTGGCCCATGGAAACACCGCTTGACAGCATTTGCAATAGCCTGAAGACTCTAGAAAGAATACAAAGTGTTTTTAATATCACTAAAATGTGCGCAGTAATTATTCACTGGAAAAAAATTTCAATTCAACCGAAGACTTTAAACGTGGCTTAAACTTTGCCATGCTTCTTCCAGCTATCTTAAAACTATGATTCTTTCTGTCCATTAAATAACTTAAAAATGAAACTAAATAAACAAATAAATACGAGTAACTAATAACTAATCGTATGTAGAAGTTATATAAATTAATCTCAACGGCCAAGGGTTTTTTTAAAAAAATTTAAAAGTATATCAGATTAATACGTAAAGATCGACGCATGCGTATTTTAAACGATATGATTCTTGAGATACTGACTACGTTTATTATTCATTTCATTTGGAACCACGAATAAGCCTTAAGCATGGACTTGTTTTCGAGCAGATCATTTCTCGAAACGAAATCTTTGGTAATGACTTTGCCCTTTACAAACACTTCGGTTCTTGACACACGCAAGGGACCATTATCAGAGAATTTCGACTGAAGGTGAGTTAGCTGGTCTATAAAGTCGAGGCAGAGTTGTCTTTCCATCAACTCGGCTTCCCATCAAAGGAAACCGGCAAAATGGCCACCATTCAGTTTACAGACACAGCAGACAACTAGAGAGAGGATTAACCGATCTATTAGTGGAATGGGCCATTTTCAGAGTTGCTTGATTTTTATCAAGCCGGCGATTGGGTTATCATGCGTGCTTACTAATATCAGAATAATCAGAAGGACAAGGAATTCTTGGCATCAGTAATACCCAAGTTGTGTTAGGCACCCAATTTGGCAATCAGTACCATCCAAGCAAATTAAGCTCATTGGTACAAGAAGGGCTATCTTAAAGGAGGATGATTTCAGCTATGAAGAAATAAGCCGGAACAAGAAAGGAAAAAGAATTTATAGATGGCTGAGGAGCATTTTCTTTAAGCTGCACATTATGGAAGTGACTCGTGGTGCAAGAATGTTACATCTGGTAATAACATCTGAGAACCTGTCTGCATATGCAGCAGATGTTTTGTCCCCATTTGGTGAAAATGATCACAATTTTCACTTGAGAGGTGGCGATGCCTTTGAACTAAAAAAGAACACACGTGGAACTGCAAGGCTGTTTATTATTATGATTTTGTGCCACAGAATGAGGATTTACATGGTTAAGGAATTAGGAATGTAGCGGAAGTTGAAACTTAATCAGGGGTGAAGAATGGGTGAATGAAGTGTAAAAGCAGGAGCCACACAAAAAGAAAACATTATGGAACCCACGTACTGTGAAATGTGATGAGCAGTCATGTGATCGCTACAAGGAACAGACCAGGCGATTCTCAACCGTGGCGAGGAAGGAAATGAAGCAGTTACAAGACATTACTTGAAGAGGTTGAAGGAAATCTCAGATATTTCTTTCATAATATTAAAAGCCAAAGAAAAATGATCATAGTAGAATAAAATCAGATGGCAGAGAAGTGTAGTATGCACTGCAAACAGCTGGTTCTTAAATAATCAATTTGGTAACGCATATGCTCTTGTCGTACTTATTAGTTTCCGGAAAATAAAAGAGAGAGATCGGAATGAAAAGAAGTTTCAAGGGTATTACAGGGGAATGATGCTAATCCAGCAGTGGATTTGGATGGAATGTTAACAAAAGTGTTAGAGGAGTGTGCTGGAGAATTAACCATGCCTCTAACTAGTTGTCTAACTTGCGTCTTAACAAAACCACGGTTATTGAATAGTTGGGGGGGGGGGGGGGAATCCATTTTACAAAGGTGGAGCTAGAAAAGATGCAGCTAATCACAGACCAATGCGTATATCTGGAGTAGTTACTAAGATACTAGAGAGCTTGATTAAAAACTGCATCCAGAAGTGTGTAGGTCAGCGTTCTTCAATCTTTTTACACCTACGGAGCGGGGAAAATAGGAGAAATATTTCGCGGACAGGCTGACGGCTAAGACAGAAACATAAACCAATGTAGATAGTATTTTATTTATTAAATCCAATGTTATAAAAGTACGATTTTTAGTGCGACATCTGCTGCTGCTTAGAGGTTAGAAAATTTTGATATAGGTGGCGGGAGCGTTGTTTTGAGAGACGAAGCGTTGCAATAATATCCATTCGATTTCTGTTTGGTTTTTATTACTGACATGGCTGAAAACGTCTTTTCGCACAAACAGGAAGTCGAAAAAACGACCAACAATTTGATAGCTTTATAACTCAGAGGTGGATATTCTTTTTCTGGTGATATTCATAATTGAGACAATGATTGCATTTTATGTCTGGATACCAGAGTGACATGAGAAGACAACTCGATCCGCTTTTCTTTTTCACGAGGATCAAGTGCGCATGATTTTATAGCTTCCAAGAAGGGATTATTAATCCAGAGGTTACTTTTACGAGGATCTTTATTTTCAGGGAAATAATTATTAAAGTTTTCAGCTAACGGCATTAAATGTTGACTTATTATGTTGATTATGACTTTCTTGTTGACATCAGCAGCAATCAAAAATTCTCCCAAAACTGGGAACATTTCTATATCTTCCTCTTGTCCGCGACTATCTCAAAGAGCCAGCTTCTTTTTGGACGAATCCATTTTATTTCTTAGTGTAAAAATATTTGTACAAGACCCCTGAAGAGAAATATTAAGTTCGTTATGAAGGTTAAATATGTCCGCCATATGCGCAAGCTTATCCATCCATTCCTCATTCAACAAAGGCTCTACCAGGTCAGATTTTCGCTCTCGCAGAAACTCCTTTACTTCTTCCCTCAGTTCGAAAAGGCGTGCAAGAATTTTCCTCTCGAAAACCACCTCACTTCTGCACGGAGAAGGAAATGTTGATGGTGCGAGTCCATACTCTCACAGATTCTCGTGAACAGCCTAGAGTTCATAGCTCGACTACAAATTTCGTTAATGATCTTCACCGCGTCACTCATCACAGTGTTTAGTTCAGGAGAAAGCTTCTTTGCAGCTAGGTGCTCCTGGTGTATCACACAGCGAGTGGGCAAAATTTTTGGGTGCGCGACTTCCTTTATTTTGGCAACTACTCCTGAGCGACGTCCAGTTATGCTCGCAGCACCGTCCGTACACACTCCGACGTATTTGTTCCAGTCTAAGCCCTCCGCTTGAAAATACCGGTCAAGAGAATTAAATATCTCTGAACTAGTGGTTCGTCCAGGTAAGTCAAGGCAACAAAGAAGTTCTTCCCTTTAGTCTTCATCTTCACTATACCTCACGAAGCAAAGTAGGATAGCATGGTTACTCACGTCAGTTGATTCGTCAAGTTGAATCGCGAAACATCTCGATTTCTTTATCCCCTCCACAACTTGCTTTTCATATCGGTGGCCATATCAATAATTCTCCTCTGAATGGTGGTGTCCGAAAGAGATGTAGTCTCCAGTTTTTCAGTGGCTTGAGGACCCAAAATTTCTCGTACGACATCTAAGATGCAAGGCTTTACTAATTCCTCACCAATTAGTAAAGAATGCATTCAATGCTTATATTACATGTAGCTTACAAGTACTGATTAATATTTACATTTATTACTAATTATATGAAGAGCCAAAGGCTTCAATTCGGCCACATGAACTTATTTGAGTTAAGGGATATTACATCCCATATTGTTTCTTAGCCGAATAAGAAACTCAAAGATCATGCCGAATATAGAATACAGAAACTATATAAAGTTCGGCGATTCCAAGCGTAAGCAAATACCCGAATAGTGCAGCACCTGACCCATTTGGTAGTGCAAACTAAGGCAACTCATAGTAAGGGTGGTGCAAGCTCCGATCATTATTCTTGGTATTTACCCATAATATGAACTTAGCTCCTAGGAGCTGTATTACTGTTCGACATTATGAGAGGAGGTCACCACCCAGACCGGTTTCAACCTTTATTGAGGTCTCATCAGTGAGTAGGTAGACCTAGTTAATACCAAGTTTGTAGGCGAACAGAACATACATCCTTTCTACCAAATGGGTCAGGTGCTGCACTATCCAGATATTTGCTTACCCTTGGAATCGCCGAACTTTATATAGTTTCTATATTCGGCATGAAACTCTGAGTTTCATATTCGGCTAAGAAACAATATGGGATGTAATATCCCTTAACTTAAATAAGTTCATGTGGCCGAATTGAAGCCTTTGGTTCTTCATATAATTAGTAATTTATTAGGACACCTTCTTGGCAATTCTCATAGAAGAGATGTGAGTTCTGTTCTCTACAAACTTGGTATTATTAACTAGGTCTACCTACTCACTGATGAGACCCCAATGAGGGTAGAAACTGGTGGGAGGCGGATCTGGCTTTGAGAGGCTCCGCTTGGAGGTAGGTTTTTGCCTGTCTCTGAGTGGGGCCACCGCTGAGATTATGGCTCTGCTTGGTGGTGGAGTGAGCCTGTCACTGGGTAGAGCCAATGCTGAGAAGTTCTTCTCGGTGACGGGGTAAGCCTGTCATTGAGTGAAACAACGCCGAGTTGGGCGATCTTTCTGGATCGTCTTATTTTTATAGCCCGCTTCACCTATACATAAAGTTGAAACCGGTCTGAGTAGTGACCATCTCTCATAATGTAGAACAGTAATACAGCTCCTAGGAGCTAAGTTCGCATTATGAGTAAATACCAAGAATAGTAATCGGAGCTTGCACCACCCTTACTATGAGTTGCCTCAGTTTGCACTACCAAATCGTCAGGTGCTGCGCTATCCAGGTTTTTGCTTACGCTTGGAATCGCCGAACTTTATATATATATTTACTATATTCGGCATGAAACTCTTTGAGTTTCTTATTCGGTTAAGAAACAATATGGGATGCAATATCCCTTAACTTAAATAATTTACATTTATATTTCTGAATAACACTATATTAACACTATATATTAACACTATACAGTATAATTCACATAATATCAGTATTTATGTTAGATCAGGACGACTGGGAGTTGATTTTATTAGCAAATTTAATCAATTCTATGTAATACTTTTCGATAAGTCTCTGTTTTGACACTGACCACTTGTCTCAGGAAGTGATGACGTGGTATATTAGGGGCATCCGGATGGATTCCAATAGCTGACAGTCGTAAAGTATATGATCAACAGTCTGTTGAAGGTGTGGACTGCAGATGCATGATGGTGATTCCAGGATATGGAATCTGTGTAAGTAGTGCCTTTGTTTTCCATGTCCCGTTAGTAGCGTGGTTAAACCTGAAGAAATGGCGTGTTTTTTCAGCCGGAGTCTGTGTCTGATGCTTGGCAAGAATTCTTTTGTTGTTAATCCGTTTTTTGATGTCTACCATTATTCTTCCCACAAGTCTAGGCTTTTCTCTTCTTTAGCCAACTGTTCCGCTCTCTCATTTCCTGCTATTCCAATATGCGCGTTCACCCAGCAGAACTTGATTTCCCATCCCTCTAGAGTGAGATTTCGAACAAGATTTCTTGTCTGTTCTATCAATGCAATATGGTTGTTTTGGTTTTTTATGCCGTCTATATTGCTTCTACTATCGCTGTAGATTGTTGCTGTCTTTTGATGAGAGGTGTTGAGTTCTAATTCCTGGAGACATGCAAGCTATAGTGACTAAACTATAGTAAGCTGTTCTGCTTGGTTGATGGAACAGAGAGGATGCATTCTAGAGCAGCTTTCTTGTATAATGGACTGTCTGTTGTATGCAGTGAAAGAACAACCGACGTTCCCTTCGGTTTTGCTTCCGTCAGTGTATATTTGGAAATCGTCACTTTCACAGCTTTCCTTCTCCTTAATATTTGTTTTCTTTGCTCGGTGAGGTCACTTACTGTAGTGAAGCGGACGTTCGTAGCAATTTGGATCGATGTTGTCTTTCATTATATCTTCCGGAAGTGACGTCAGATATAGATAATTCTTGTATTTTCAGGCAGATCGGTGTTAGAGCTGCTATAACGCAAGCTGCCTCGAAAGATATTGTCCTGTATCCTTTAATTATGCGTATGGCTATAAGGCGTTGAACTCTGTTTAGTTTTTGTCGGCTTATCTTTTTGATTTTAATGTCTGTTTCCAGCGAGGTGCAGCATAAGATATCAGTGGTAATATAGTTCCGGTATATTGTTTTGAGCGCTCGTTGGCATAATCCCCACCTAATCCTTGCTGACTTAGCTAGGAAGTTTACTATTTGTAAGCTTTTTTGGGAAACATATGAGATGTGCTAATTGAAGGTAAATTTTTCGTCTATTATTATTCTAAGTTATTTTAGCTCACTGGTTACCTCGAGAACTTCTCCGTTTAGGAAGACTGTTACAGGTTGTTTTGATTTTTTCCGTGAGATGTGCAGCACTTTAGACTTGGCGCTATTGAAGGTAACTTTCTTCTCGAGTACCCACTCTACAATTCTAAACAGTTCTTTGTTTAAAATTGTACAGTTGGAAGTAACGGTAAACCGTCGCGTCCCCGAATCATTATCATCGCACAATCGGTGTAGGCTTTGACTTTTGTTTCATTAGTGAAAGAAAGTCTTAAAAGCGAGTCGTACTGGATGTTCCAGAAACCTGACTCACAGCAGGAACCTTCTGGGCAGCCTCCTTTGACTTTTTTCGTTGCAGTTGTGGTATTTAATGTCACGGTCGCTCTTTTGTCTGAAAAATAATTTTTTGTAAGATCGAGTAAGTTTTGGGGCATTTTAAATCCATTAATTGATTGATTACAGCTGGCCAGCACGCAGCATCGAAAGCTTCTTGTACATCGAGTGAGATCAGTAGTACGTCTTTTTATTTTTTTGCTGTAGACTGTATTCTGCGAACTCTTTAATCTGTATAATTGCGTCTACTGTGCTGGACTGAGGTCTGAATGCGTATATTGATTGCTGCTTAATAGGTTTCTTGAGTAGACATAGTGCGTTATTCGGTTAATTAGGAGTTTTTCTAGTAACTTACCAGCAACGTTTATGAGACTGATTGGTGGGGATTGATTTGCTAATTTCTTCGGATGTTTCTTTTCCTGGTTTGATTATAGGTATAATTTTTGAGTGTTTCCATATTGAAGGAAATCGTCCTCTTTTTAGGAATTCGTTGTAAACTGTTGTTATGAATTCGGGGAATTCGAGAAACGCTCTTAGGAGTATATCGCTGGTTATTCCGTCTTCTGCAGGATTTTTTTTTTTTTTTTTTTTTTTTGATCCATCGATCTTAATGTTGACTCGATTTCATTAGTTGCAAATGAGTCGTCGTCAGGAAAGTCTATATCTGTTTCGATTCTGTGTCTGTAAGTTTTGTGGATTTCTTCATCTGTTGATTCATCGTCATCGGGAATAAACTTCTCAATCATAATAGCTGCAGTTTCTGCTAAGTTTTTAGTGTAGGTGCCGTCTGTTTTCTTGATAGTTGATAGTATAGGTGCTGTCTTGTTCTTGTCTGCTGCTAATTTATATATACAATTCCAAGGATTCGATACGGTTGAAACTGTATAAAATTTTTTCCATGATTCTGTTTTCGCGTTTGTAATTTTGGATTGTTAGCTGTATTTGGCTTTATAGTAGTTCTGTCTTCTGCTCTCTCTTAAATCTTGGTTATTGTATGTTCTTTGGTATAATCGTCTGAGTGCGTTGACACGTTTTCTTAGGACTGTTAGTTCGTCGTTCCACCACGGTACTGATTTTCTTCCATCGATGTTTAGCTTCTTGGTTGTTCTGAGTGTTTGATCACTGGATTTTTTCAGACCTGATGAGAGTGTAGAAGCAAGGAAGTCTATATCGGTTTGTGCCGATGCCCAGATGGATAGCTTTTTGTCTAAGCTGAGTTGTTTTTCGCTGTTCGCATTAAAGTGATGTTCTGAGATAAAGAGTGAAAATTCCCTTTTTAATGCTTTTATAAATTTCTCTAGGTTGGTTTTGTTGATGAAGTATTTGATGTTAATGGGATGGTTTGTGTTGTCTGTTCCGTTTAAATATTTGTTACTGATAATGAAACTTAATATCAGAACAGCTTTCCTCTTCTTTGCATTTCCATTCAGAAACTCGGGATATAATAGCGTTGTTTGCTATTGTTAGATCGGTGAAGCTCCTTCCTCTGGTATTTTCGAATGATGGACTGTTACAGTCGTAATTTAGTACGTGTAGGGAATTTGATGCTATGAACCCTTCCAAATTTTTACCTCTATTGTTTGTGCTCTCGTTAAACCATAAAACCGAATGGGCGTTACTATCTGTTCCAATTATTAGGGCTTAGTTGGTGGTAAAATCCGCGATATTGCTCATTTTTAAGTCGCGTTTTAGGTCTGTGTGATAGTCGAGATACATACTCGCAGCAAAAGTTTTATTTCGTCTGTACGTAATTTCAATAAGTACCGAGTCCTCGTTGCTGTGCTGAGTAATTAATATTGCTTCGACTTCAAGGTTTACCACGAGTATTGCAGCTCTCTTTCGTTCTGATCCATTCAAAAATATTTTAAAATGACTTGGAAAGTCGCATATTTTGTTGTTGATGTTATAGGGTTCTTGTATTAATGCCAGTCCTATATTTTTTATATTTATGAGTTCTGTTAAGTTATTTACAGCCTTTATGGAAAGTTGAAGATTAATTTGAAGGCATGCCAGGGATATTTCTGGGAGAGCAAAACACAAGGCTTGCCACGACCCGCACCAGCCACGGGTCGTGTGTCAAGCAATTCCGCAAGAGACAATCTCCTAAAAGCCAGCAAACTGAAAAAACTAGTTTCCCAGGACTTACACGCATCGCAAGAAAATGCACTTATCTTGCTATCTGAGTATTTAAAACTATTCAACCAGGATCTGTTGAACCAAGTAAGAAAAGAAAAAACAAAAATGGAAAAAATTATCACTTTTTTGGTCAGAGGCAGCGCGATATTCTTGAGGAAGTCACAAACTTCAATGTCGATACTAATCAAAAGCTCGGAAGACATGGACATATGCTGCCAGAGTGAAACAAAAACTCCAAATTAGTTCACAAAGAAGACCTCAGCACAACAGAAATGAATATGAACCATCAGATACAAGTAATAACATCAGAATACATCAGCAGTTGTACTTTTGACTCGTTCGATGCATGGAAACAACACGCAGTACAAACGTGAGATCTCTCCATCCTGTATATTAATATCAGAAGCATCCGAAAACATTGGTTATTGTTACTCGTTGATATGAGGAATTACACCAGTGTTTTTTGATATATTGGTACTAACAGAAGTATCCATAACTAATAACGGAGCGACTGCCTTCCAAATTCCAGGCTTCCAACAACATAGATCATGCCGCCAAACAAAACGAGGGGGTGGAATATTAATATTTAACGAACATAAATTAATAAATTGTTTATCAGTTTGAGCATGCTGAATCTCTTTGCATCGAAATCATTAATACCACGGATCGAGAGCATCCCATAATACTAAATGCTATTTATAGACTATCAAACTTAAATATGATAAGATTCTTGCACGAAGTCAATTGCTGGCTTTCAAGCCAAGAAATATGCTCAACCGAATACCTAATGATAATTGGCTACATAAACATAAATATTGCAAACGAAAACCAGAACAACACTGTACAATACCTAGATACACTATCCATGTATAACCTAATACCAACCATAACATCATGTACTAGAGAAGAAATATTCGGAAATACTATCACTGCCTCCTGTCTAGATCATATAAACGTCCGAGCACCACCAAACAGTTACACTGCATCAGTCACAAAGTGCAAAGTAGCACACCATTACTTCACCGCTCTAAACCTGCACACCAAGACAATATCCATGCAATGTCCCACAGAAGAAAAGCGACAGAAAACAATAATAGACGAAGAAATAGTCAACCACGAAATAAGAAAAACAGACTGGGAACACCTGGCATCAGATTCAGCAGGTATCTTATACAACAACATTAAACTCACACTGGAGGAAATATATAAGAAAGCTGCAAAGAAATTCAGAATACGTTCAAGAAAATCCAAAATCCTTGGATAACACAAAACTTAATCCTAGAAATACACAGAAAGGACGCTTTATGGAAAGAATTAAAGCGATATCCAAATAACACAGCTTTAAAAACTGAATATAAGATAACAAGGAATCGCCTTACAACACAAATCAGAAATGCAAAAAGAAACTACTACAGAGACAATTTTTCATGTTATTTTGCTCTTCACAAAATAACATGAAAAACAAACGTGGCATCTGATCAACGAGATTCTAGATTTTAGAGGGGAGGGAGCGAGTTACTATCGCCTCGACGTGAACATGTTTAAACATTTTTCCTGTGGGAGGTAATATGCAAAACTTTTTGATGTCTTTTTTCGTAAAATGAAGGGTGCGAGTTATACGATAGGGCAAGTTATATTCGAGTAAATACGGTAAGCATTTTGCCCACAAGTTGAGCTTCCCCTGCTCAGCTGACTTCTATGGTGAGTTACAATGCATACATATTTTTCTCACTACCGTTTTTTTTTTCCAAACCAACATTAAACTCAATTTAATAATAGAATAATCAATATAATCAATTTTACGCTGAATAATATTATAAATCTATATATAAATAAATATTATAAATAAAATATTATCTATATAATTATAAATAATTATTTATAAAATATTATATATGATTATAAATTAATTTAAAGATTTTTTATTAGTTTTTTTCCCTACTAAAAACTGCTCGGCAAGTCATCAACATGATTTGTAAAGTACGCGCACATAAAAAGGTTCGTCACCACTGGATTAAGGGATGCATAAGTGGAAAATATTCCTATGGTCATTAGTGTGTGCGTGTGTGTGTGTGTGCGTGCGTGCGTGCGCGCGCTTTTGGTTTGGACCTCTTGAGTATGTCTGGGGAGGGAAAAGAGAAATTTGTCCAATAGGATCAAGCAAATTGTAGATTTAAATATAAGAAAAAGTCAGGTGGGAACTTGCTATAAAAATGCCTGGGGTTAGGAACGAAGGGGTTTAGTTCATTGCTTTATTGAAACCTTGTAACCTAATGTTGTTGTTGTCAATAGTTAAACCCGGCATCAGAGTCATGGGTGTAACTGGGATCGAGAGTAAATGATGCAGTATTTCTAGGAATGACGGAAGAGAAGATAGCGGAGGAGATTGAGTTTTACTAATGATATCAAACGACTTGAGTCCAGTTTCAGTAGAAACTCATAAGAAGCAGATGTGGAAGGAACATCGTGAGAATTAGAGTGAGAAAGGGACTGAAATATACGAAGCGCATTCAAGAAAAGTTCCGAGTTTGTACGGAAAATTAAATCGGAGTGTAAAAAACAATTAGCTATGCAGGAAAAGGCAATCCTAAAGAATTTTATCGTTATGCCGGAAACAAAGGAAAGAATGAATGTGAAAGAATAACGTTATTGAACGCAGATAGTGTTCCGTGTCGGAAGTCAATGAGATTGTTCAGTTAATGAGTGCCTACTTTGCTAAGATATTTCAACCAGGGAAATGTAACATGGCGCAAGGTGCTACTGCTACACTCGATGAAGAGTTAGAGGTTCATGAAAATGAGGTTGAAGAGCTGTTGCATAAGGTGCATAAGAATTCGTCATAGGATCAGATGGAATATCAGCCTGTTTGCTAAAGGAATGTTCAGCCGAATTGGCTAGGCCTTTCACATGTTTGTATAAATTGAGTCTCAGCTCAGGAACGATACCGCAGGAATGGAAGGAATGTATGATGGTTCCATTGCATAAGGGTGGTGCAAAAACTGACTTGTCTAACTACCGACCTATTAGTATCACTGGTGTGGTAGTGAAGATTTTAGAGAAGTTGGTAAGAACTCGCATACAAAAATGGGTAGACAAGCATTCTATACTCTGCAGGGAACAGAATGGGTTTACTAAAGGAAGGTCATGTTTTAGTAATTTGCTCATATTTTATAACAATGTTATGACCGAGTTGGATAAAGGGAATGGATACACTATGATAATAATGTTGGTTTTTAAGATTCAAAGGTCACATAACAAAAGTTGCAAATGTTTTGATTTGTTCTTTTTTTTTTTGTGAATTAGCTAGGCTAAGAAATTATGTTGATTTATCTAGCGGTTGTTTTTGTTTTTTCACATTTTCGAATCGCTATTAAGCATCACCACTATTTATGCAGGTAACATTTTGTATTCGCTTAACAGTTGAAATGAAGTGAAGTACATTTTGTAATTAAAATGAAAAGCCAAACTTACTGGCTATATAACAATATAGGATTTTTATCCCTTTGAAGTGCATTGTTCAATTCATGTATTGTTTTATGTCAATAATGAATATAGTGCGAATGCAAAGACTAACAAAAACTGCAGTTCAAAAGCTGAAGAACGGTTACACATACCTTACATCGGCCTTCATTTCACTTCAGAATAAGGAATAAAGTGAGCAGGTTTATATTTACTACTTTTCGTGTATTAAACGTCGAAATCGTTTGGTCGGAAATGCCGACCAGGCTATTTATTATACAACTCATAATTGCCAACCGATTCGTGCTGATTGTATGCTAAAGTAGTTATTCGAGGTCCCGAATATTGTTTTACACACTGATTCTTCACGGCAGAATTTTGTTATGAGTTTACTCCTTAATTGACAAACGTTTGTTGACCGAGTCCGCATGCGACTGCGGTCTCCTTAAGCCCTCTTCCTTCCCCTAAAATGGACTATTGGAACTGTTCTTCTGCTGATGCAGCTGGACTGTGGAGTGGATCAAAGAGAATCATATTATTTTTTTTTATAAACTACACGATACTCTTTATCCCTTTCTTCTTTATTTGTGCTTTTCCTTCCTCATTTGTTTGGCGGCTGTAGTCGCATTTATAGTTGAACTTTATTTCGTCTAAGAGACGAAATATGCGTTTTTTCTCTGAAACATGTATTTCCGGATAACGTTTTTGAAATATTTTTCTGACAACTAAACTGAAAGGAAACCCACTTAATGAGAAAGAAATAGAGACAATGGTGAATCAATTTACAGATGGATGAATAAATGAATTTATACACATACATACACAGGAGATATCGCTGTATGATATGAAATAGGATGTACATTCGAATTATACAATATATATATTAGTGTTATGCGATGCCGAGTAACTATGATATTAAATCATAGTTATTAGCAACTCTCAGAAACTATTTACTTAAACAACGATATTGAATATAAAAATAGGTGTTTCAGAGTTTCTATATTTTCATGTTAATATTTTAATAGTTTATTAGTTTATAAAGTATTTAAATAAAGTTTTATTCTTTTCATTTTATTTTAAAGAATAAACTAATTAAATTTATAAAAGCGATGTTTAAATCTGAAGATTTTGTGTAAATGTGAAAATATTATATGAGAACATACTGTATTTGTGGACAGAATTATTCATTTTATTACGTTAAACTTGCACAAGCCTTTAAAATTAAGTTTAATGGATAGGGTTTAAATCTTTAATGAGTACAAGCGTTTGGTTATTTTGGTGAACAGGAAAATAAAGTTTAGAATAACGTCGATCACAAGGATTAAATACACTGTAAAGACAATTGTCAGTATATTTAATAAATATACTCAAGTTCAGCAAATTATTTTATTTCTTATTTTTTATTTCTTGGTATTCTTTTCTGAATCCTGTAATATGTCTCCCAAGTGTATTCATATTTTCTGTATTTATTTGTGATATCTCACTATATCTGCATTTTGCGACGCTGTTCAATCAGAATGCATTCCTTTAAGTGCGTCTTTTATTCTTCAGCAAACGACTGACGTTCCGCATTCCTGAAAGATTGCAATCGCCTTAAAGAAAAAGGTTATCACACACGCTTATCTGTATAATTCTGAAAATTGACTAATATTTCTGAAATTTCAGTTCCTGCACGATCTTTCTTGTCTTCTGTTTATGGTTTGTTGTCCACTCGTCCTGCTCCTGATCCTTCCATACCTTCTTTTCGCTGTTTTTCTTCATATCGACTTCATCCTCACGATTCCACTCAGTCCAGGACACAGAACGGAAATGATTAATTAAACCAAAATATGGAATGATGGTACAACATGACAGAATTTCATGCCGGCTGGGGCGTTGCCTGGCTAAACAAGGTCCCCATTGTTTTTGCAAGCGAACCAACGCGAACAGCGAAAAGTCAGCTACTGGAACAAATCCTAAAACCCACCACAAGTCAACATCACCAGAGTTCAAGATCGGTACTATCAACATAAGAAGCCTGAATGGCAAAGAAATGAAGCGAGCAGAGGATTAAATACGTACCACATCGACATAACAGGGGTGACTGAAACAAAAACTGGTGAGATTTTTCTGAGCAATAAATACAAAATGTTATATTCAGGCAATGACAATCTAGAAAAAGAAGGGGTAGCCATAGTATTCAACACTAAATACGAGGCTAATCTTCTTGAATGGCAGGCAGCGTCAAGTATGATTTGGACAAATATGAGAATGGGGAACTCGACAATGAGACTTAATTGTGCCTATGGTCCCACAGAAGGTTCTACTAAGGTAAAATGTGGATGAATTTTTTTGAGGCTTTAGAAAACGCAACTCTCATAATGAAAAAGGAAAAGTTGGTCCTTGTTGGGGATCTAAATAGAAGAATAGGAAATGATTGTCAGACATACAAAAATATTTTGGGAAAATTTCGAGAAAAGAACAAAACTAATAATAATGGCAAATACCTGTTGGATTTCTGCTCAGGACATGGACTGGTTATTACTACCACCATGTTCCAACATAAAAATATGCAGAAATTCACATGGAGAGAAGAGGCAGGGCAAAAGAAGAGGGAGGGCAAGAGAAGAAGCAATTGCCTTCACGGGCGATGAAGCGCAATCGAGCCTCATCGACCTTTTGTAAATACGTGTACATGATTGGTAAGGAACAAAAGCCGCACAACAGATAAACACGATAGACTAACATGGAGAATCCACTTTGTTCCTAAGTCTGTGCATCTCTAGTTTATGTATATATCAGAATGAGTGATCGATATATAATAAATATGAGAAAAATTAATGATTGCAAGTATCACAAGCAATTCAACAGCTAAACATTACACACCAATACGGAAAATACATTCTAAAGCTAACTCTGCGCATGTGTTGTGAATGCATTTAACAGAAATGTCTTGCATGCAGGGTGTCCAGGTAAGAAACTCTCTCTCGCCAGTGTTATACCTTGAGCTTCATCAGCCATTCGCAAATACATGATTGGTTGGCAACAAATGCAAGTCAATGGTCAAACATGACAACACAACATGGAGAATCCATTTTGTTGGTAAACCGGTGCATCTGTACGGAATTATTGATCAGAACGATTGATCAATATATCAGAAATATGAGAAAAATTAATGACTTGAAGTATTACAAGTAGTTCAACAGCTAAACACGAGAGAATAATACTGAGAATACGTTTAAAATCTAACTCTATCCATGTGAAATGAATACATTAATCAGAAATTACTTCCACTCACAGGGTAATGAGGTTTAAGGCAGAATGCTCTCTACGAGTGTTGTTCTTCCTTGAGCCTCACTGACCTTTTGCAAATATACGACTGGTACGTAACAAACGCAAGACAACGGGTAATCACGATAGCACTACAAGGAAAATACGTTTTATTGCTAACTCTGGTCATCTGTAGTGAATACATTTATCAGGATGATTGATAATTACATGAGAAATATCAGAAGAATCAATGATTGGTAAGTATCAGCAGTACCCCATCTTAACACGGAAGGTACATTTTAAAGCAAACTCTGTGCATCAGTTGTGAATACATTGATCAGAAATGACTTGCACGCAACGGGCGATGATGCTCAATGGAGAACACTCGCGACACTTTTTTGATCCACATCGACCTTGCGTAAATTAATGATTGGGAAGCATGGTAAGGAATAAATCGTCTTAATACGATAGAGTAACGTAGAATTTACATTTTGCTAACTAACTGTACGCAGTTTCTTCGATTCATCAGA